>NC_141537.1:20805000-20990625 GCF_021556685.1 Rattus norvegicus | reverse complement strand
TGGGTGTTCCTTCAGTCTCTGTTTTAATCTTTGCCTCTCCCTTCCCTGCCAAGGGTATTCTTTTTCCTCATTTAAAGAAGGAGTGAAGCATTCACATTTTGATCATCCGTCTTGAGTTTCGTTTGTTCTAGGGATCTAGGGTAATTCAAGCATTTGGGCTAATGGCCACTTATCAATGAGTGCATACCATGTATGTCTTTCTGTGATTGGGTTAGCTCACTCAGGATGATATTTTCCAGTTCCAACCATTTGCCTACGAATTTCATAAAGTCATTATTTTTGATAGCTGAGTAATATTCCATTGTGTAGATGTACCACATTTTCTGTATCCATTCCTCTGTTGAAGGGCATCTGGGTTCTTTCCAGATTCTGGCTATTATAAATAAGGCTGCGATGAACATAGCGGAGCACGTGTCTCTTTTATATGTTGAGGCATCTTTTGGGTATATGCCCAAGAGAGGTATAGCTGGATCCTCAGGCAGTTCAATGTCCAATTTTCTGAGGAACCTCCAGACTGATTTCCAGAATGGTTTTACCAGTCTGCAATCCCACCAACAATGGAGGAGTGTTCCTCTTTCTCCACAACCTCGCCAGCATCTGCTGTCACCTGAGTTTTTGATCTTAGCCAATCGCACTGGTGTGAGGTGAAATCTCAGGGTTGTTTTGATTTGCATTTCCCTTATGACTAAAGATGTTGAACATTTCTTTAGGTGTTTCTCAGCCATTCGGTATTCCTCAGCTGTGAATTCTTTGTTTAGCTCTGAACCCCATTTTTTAATAGGGTTATTTGTTTCCCTGCGGTCTAACTTCTTGAGTTCTTTGTATATTTTGGATATAAGGCCTCTATCTGTTGTAGGGTTGGTAAAGATCTTTTCCCAATCTGTTGGTTGCCGTTTTGTCCTAACCACAGTGTCCTTTGCCTTACAGAAGCTTTGCAGTTTTATGAGATCCCATTTGTCGATTCTTGATCTTAGAGCATAAGCCATTGGTGTTTTGTTCAGGAAATTTTTTCCAGTGCCCATGTGTTCCAGATGCTTCCCTAGTTTGTCTTCTATTAGTTTGAGTGTGTCTGGTTTGATGTGGAGGTCCTTGATCCACTTCGACTTAAGCTTTGTACAGGGTGATAAGCATGGATCGATCTGCATTCTTCTACATGTTGCCCTCCAGTTGAACCAGCACCATTTGCTGAAAATACTATCTTTTTTCCATTGGATGGTTTTGGCTCCTTTGTCAAAAATCAAGTGACCATAGGTGTGTGGGTTCATTTCTGGGTCTTCAATTCTATTCCATTGGTCTATCTGTCTGTCTCTGTACCAATACCATGCAGTTTTTATCACTATTGCTCTGTAATACTGCTTCAGTTCAGGGATAGTGATTCCCCCTGAAGTCCTTTTATTGTTGAGGATAGCTTTAGCTATCCTGGGTTTTTTGTTATTCCAGATGAATTTGCAAATTGTTCTGTCTAACTCTTTGAAGAATTGGATTGGTATTTTGATGGGGATTGCATTGAATCTGTAGATTGCTTTTGGTAAAATGGCCATTTTTACTATATTAATCCTGCCAATCCATGAGCATGGGAGATCTTTCCATCTTCTGAGGTCTTCTTCAATTTCTTTCCTCAGTGTCTTGAAGTTCTTATTGTACAGATCTTTTACTTGCTTGGTTAAAGTCACACCGAGGTACTTTATATTATTTGGGTCTATTATGAAGGGTGTCGTTTCCCTAATTTCTTTCTCGGCTTGTTTCTCTTTTGTATAGAGGAAGGCAACTGATTTATTTGAGTTAATTTTATACCCAGCCACTTTGCTGAAGTTGTTTATCAGCTTTAGTAGTTCTCTGGTGGAACTTTTGGGATCACTTAAATATACTATCATATCATCTGCAAATAGTGATATTTTGACCTCTTCTTTTCCGATCTGTATCCCTTTGATCTCCTTTTGTTGTCTGATTGCTCTGGCTAGAACTTCAAGAACTATATTGAATAAGTAGGGAGAGAGTGGGCAGCCTTGTCTAGTCCCTGATTTTAGTGGGATTGCTTCAAGTTTCTCTCCATTTAGTTTAATGTTAGCAACTGGTTTGCTGTATATGGCTTTTACTATGTTTAGGTATGGGCCTTGAATTCCTATTCTTTCCAGGACTTTTATCATGAAGGGGTGTTGAATTTTGTCAAATGCTTTCTCAGCATCTAATGAAATGATCATGTGGTTCTGTTCTTTCAGTTTGTTTATATAATGGATCACGTTGATGGTTTTCCGTATATTAAACCATCCCTGCATGCCTGGGATGAAGCCTACTTGATCATGGTGGATGATTGTTTTGATGTGCTCTTGAGTTCGGTTTGCCAGAATTTTATTGAGTATTTTTGCGTCGATATTCATAAGGGAAATTGGTCTGAAGTTCTCTTTCTTTGTTGTGTCTTTGTGTGGTTTAGGTATAAGAGTAATTGTAGCTTCGTAGAAGGAATTCGGTAGGGCTCCATCTGTTTCAATTTTGTGGAATAGTTTGGATAATATTGGTATGAGGTCTTCTATGAAGGTTTGATAGAATTCTGCACTAAACCCATCTGGACCTGGGCTCTTTTTGGTTGGGAGACCTTTAATGACTGCTTCTATTTCCTTAGGAGTTATGGGGTTGTTTAACTGGTTTATCTTTTCCTGATTTAACTTTGATACCTGGTATCTGTCTAGGAAATTGTCCATTTCCTGAAGATTTTCAAATTTTGTTGAATATAGGTTTTTATAGTAAGATCTGATGATTTTTTGAATTTCCTCTGAATCTGTAGTTATGTCTCCCTTTTCATTTCTGATTTTGTTAATTTGGACGCACTCTCTGTGTCCTCTCGTTAGTCTGGCTAAGGGTTTATCTATCTTGTTGATTTTCTCAAAGAACAAACTTTGGTCCTGTTGATTCTTTCTATGGTCCTTTTTGTTTCTACTTGGTTGATTCCAGCTCTGAGTTTGATTATTTCCTGCCTTCTACTCCTCCTGGGTGTATTTGCTTCTTTTTGTTCTAGAGCTTTTAGGTGTGCTGTCAAGCTGCTGACATATGCTCTTTCCTGTTTCTTTCTGCAGGCACTCAGCGCTATGAGTTTTCCTCTTAGCACAGCTTTCATTGTGTCCCATAAGTTTGAGTATGTTGTATCTTCATTTTCATTAAATTCTAAAAAGTTTTTAATTTCTTTCTTTATTTCTTCCTTGACCAGGTTATCATTGAGTAGAGCATTGTTCAATTTCCACGTATATGTGGGCATTCTTCCCTTATTGTTATTGAAGACCAGTTTTAGGCCGTGGTGGTCCGATAGCACGCATGGGATTATTTCTATCTTTCTGTACCTGTTGAGGCCCGTTTTTTGACCAATTATATGGTCAATTTTGGAGAAAGTGCCATGAGGAGCTGAGAAGAAGGTATATCCTTTTGCTTTAGGATAGAATGTTCTATAAATATCCGTTAAGTCCATTTGGCTCATGACTTCTCTTAGTCTGTCGACATCACTGTTTAATTTCTGTTTCCATGATCTGTCCATTGATGAGAGTGGGGTGTTGAAATCTCCCACTATTATTGTGTGAGGTGCAATGTGTGTTTTGAGCTTTAGTAAGGTTTCTTTTACGTATGTAGGTGCCCTTGTATTTGGGGCATAGATATTTAGGATTGAGAGTTCATCTTGGTGGATTTTTCCTTTGATGAATATGAAGTGTCCTTCCTTATCTTTTTTGATGACTTTTAGTTGGAAATTGATTTTATTTGATATTAGAATGGCTACTCCAGCTTGCTTCTTCTGACCATTTGCTTGGAAAGTTGTTTTCCAGCCTTTCACTCTGAGGTAGTATCTGTCTTTGTCTCTGAGGTGTGTTTCCTGTAGGCAGCAGAATGCAGGGTCCTCGTTGCGTATCCAGTTTGTTAATCTATGTCTTTTTATTGGGGAGTTGAGGCCATTGATATTGAGAGATATTAAGGAATAGTGATTATTGTTTCCCTTTATATTCATATTTGGATGTGAGGTTATGTTTGTGTGCTTTCATTCTCTTTGTTTTGTTGCCAAGACGATTAGTTTCTTGCTTCTTCTAGGGTATAGCTTGCCTCCTTATGTTGGGCTTTACCATTTATTATCCTTTGTAGTGCTGGATTTGTAGAAAGATATTGTGTAAATTTGGTTTTGTCATGGAATATCTTGGTTTCTCCATCAATGTTAATTGAGAGTTTTGCTGGATACAGTAACCTGGGCTGGCATTTGTGTTCTCTTAGGGTCTGTATGACATCAGTCCAGGATCTTCTGGCCTTCATAGTTTCTGGCGAGAAGTCTGGTGTGATTCTGATAGGTCTCCCTTTATATGTTACTTGACCTTTTTCCCTTACTGCTTTTAATATTCTTTCTTTATTTTGTGCGTTTGGTGTTTTGACAATTATGTGACGGGAGGTGTTTCTTTTCTGGTCCAATCTATTTGGAGTTCTGTAGGCTTCTTGTATGCCTATGGGTATCTCTTTTTTTTAGGTTAGGGAAGTTTTCTTCTATGATTTTGTTGAAGATATTTACTGGTCCTTTGAGCTGGGAGTCTTCACTCTCTTCTATACCTATTATCCTTATGTTTGATCTTCTCATTGAGTCCTGGATTTCCTGTATGTTTTGGACCAGTAGCTTTTTCCGCTTTACATTATCTTTGACAGTTGAGTCAATGATTTCTATGGAATCTTCTGCTCCTGAGATTCTCTCTTCCATCTCTTGTATTCTGTTGGTGAAGCTTGTATCTACAGCTCCTTGTCTCTTCTTTTGGTTTTCTATATCCAGGGTTGTTTCCATGTGTTCTTTCTTGATTGCTTCTATTTCCATTTTTAATTCCTTCATCTGTTTGATTGTGTTTTCCTGGAATTCTTTCAGGGATTTTTGCCATTCCTCTCTGTAGGCTTCTACTTGTTTATTAATGATTTCCTGTGTTTCCCTAAGTGTGTTCATGTCTTTCTTGAAGTCCTCCAGCATCATGATGAAATATGATTTTGAAACTAGAACTTGCTTTTCTGGTGTGTTTGGATATTCCATGTTTGCTTTGGTGGGAGAATTGGGCTCCGAGGATGGCATGCAGTCTTGGTTTCTGTTGCTTGGGTTCCTGCGCTTGCCTCTCGCCATCAGATTATCTCTAGTGTTACTTTTTTCTGCTATTTCTGACAGTGGCTAGACTGACCTATAAGCCTGTGTGTCAGGAGTGCTGTAGACCTGTTTTCCTCTCTTTCAGTCAGTTATGGGGACAGTGTGTTCTGCTTTCGGGCGTGTAGTTTTTCCTCTCTACAGGTCTTCAGCTGTTCCTGTGGGCCTGTGTCTTGAGTTCACCAGGCAGCTTTCTTGCAGCAGAAAAGTTGGTCTTACCTGTGGTCCCGAGGCTCAAGTTCGCTCGTGGGGTGCTGCCCACGGGCTCTCTGCAGCGGCAGCAACCAGGAAGACCTGTGCCGCCCCTTCCGGGAGCTTCAGTGCACCAGGGTTCCAGATGGTCTTTGGCTTTTTCCTCTGGCGTCCGAGATGTGTGTGCAGGGAGCAGTCTCTTCTGGTTTCCCAGGCTTGTCTGCCTCTCTGAAGGTTTAGCTCTCCCTCCCACGGGATTTGGGTGCAGAGAACTGTTTATCCGGTCTGTTTCTTTCAGGTTCCGGAGGTGTCTCAGGCTGGTGTCCTGCCGCTCCTGGGCCCTCCCCCACGGGAGCCCAGAGGCCTTATACAGTTTCCTCTTGGGCCAGGGATGTGGGCAGGGGTGAGCAGTGTTGGTGGTCTCTTCCGCTCTGCAGCCTCAGGAGTGCCCACCTGACCAGGCGGTTGGGTCTCTCTCTCACCGGGTCTGGGAGCTGAGAGCTGCTGCGGGCCGGGATCCGCGGGTGTGGGACTTCCGGTAAACACAGACCGTGCCTCCTAGAGAAATTCTGCTTCCGTGTCCCAAGCTCACCAGGCAGCTTTCTTGCAGCAGAAAATTTGGTCTTACCTGTGGTCCCGAGGCTCAGGTTCGCTCGTGGGGTGCTGCCCAGGGGCTCTCTGCAGCGGCAGCAACCAGGAAGACCTGTGCCGCCCCTTCCGGGAGCTTCAGTGCACCCATGTATATATATCTTGATATATAACTATATATCAGCAGTATTTCAACATATATAGTTAACAAATATTATGTCTTTATTAAATTTGCTTTGTTGTTTATTTCTTTATTACATAGAAGCTTTTTAGTCACATTTATAAGTGTTGTGTATGTGTATTTGTGTGGGTGTAGAAAATAGAAACAACAGGGGAAAGGAGACATTGCACTGTATATACCATGACTGATTAATAAGAGGCATCAAGATGAGAGCATGAATAAAATTAACAATAATCATATATTGTATTATTATCTACTTATTATTTATTATTTATCAGTAAGTTTCTATATTAATTTTGTAAATAAAGTATCTCTGTAATCCAGATCCTATACTTGAAGAAAGTGAGGAGTAGTCTAGACAAGCAATAAAATCAGACAAGATCTTCTACTCACTGAACCACCGGGACATTTGCTGAGAATGTCCTATACAGTCTGGATCTCAGAGGAAAAGAGCACTGAGAAAAAGCATGTAATTTCTCTAATGTTCTTGCCAAAAATTGCATACTCTAAATCTAATCATGAGAACATATCAGCCAAACTCAAATTGAAGAATACTCTAAAAAAGTGCTGACCAGCACACTTCAAAAGACACAAATAGCACTTTTTACAACAACCCTCCATTCAGTGTCCTGTATTGTTCCTAGTTTTGCAAAGTCATAATAATTATGAAGCCTGCAAAAGGCAGAAATTTCTGATTATCAGGATTTCAAATAAGAAAAGAATAAAATAGCATAAATAGAATGCAATTGTGTGCATCCATTAAAGTGTAAACTTATTCAGTCTTAAAATATTGGATAATTTGATAAGTGGATTATTTAATATAAAAAGATCCCTCATATAATACAGAACTTGTTTTAAATTACTGAAAATTCATTAGAGATCTGTAAGTATTTATCTGTTCTCTAAAATTGATTTGTATCTTCCAATTTTTCAGAAGGTGTGGCAATTTATAGATGTAGTTCTGAGAAGACAAGAAATTTCTCTGTGTCCTGTAGTTTTGAAAAAGAAAGTGTGGCTATAACATTCTGGTTAAGCATGCATCAAAAGTGCTCCTTATTGAGCTGGATGCATTAAATTACCTGAGTTACAATATAGATATTCAAGCTTTCCCTTTATTTTCCATATCGTTTTCTCCATAACTTCTGTCAGCTTGTAATTTCTCTACTTCATTATCTCTTCAAGATTGTAGGTTTGGGGTAGATTATTTTTAGTCTTAAAAAGAGATAGCATTGAAGTTATAGCTCTGTCATATGCCAGTGGACAATTCTAAACCTGGGAAATTGGTTAATAAAAGAGAAATAAAGCTGCAGTCTCCTGAGCTTAAAAGATATGGTGAAGTATCAAGAATATCAAGTTTCCTTTTGCTTTCTTTTTCTTTCTAGTTCTATGGATTGTTCCTAAATACAACTGTCAACTTAAAATATTAGTTATCTTAAAAGTGAAAGAGGAAACAGAAAAGGGGCGAAGAAAGCAAACCAAGAAGAAGGAAGGCATGGAGAGAGAGAAAAAAATTGACAACACAAATTTTAGACCACAAATAACCTAAATTTGATGGACATAAATTTTTCATGGAACTTGAGGAATCCAGGGACAACACCTGCTACCTTGGAAAACCCCTAGCTCTTAACTGTATTGGGATACCAAGCTCCATGTTTTGCTATTAGTCAAGGTCTTATGCAAAGATAAGGGAGGTGTTTGGTCACTAGCTCTCTTCCAGTCTTTCATAGTCGTGCTGTTTTGTTTACTGTCTGGGGTGCATATAATCCTCTCTTGAGTCTAGACTCTAAAGATGATGTGATTAAACTCAGAAGTTTCCTGAAGTGTCTGAACATCATTTTGTGTAGGGCGTAGTCTTCCCTGAAATACTATGAGTCCGTTCTTAGTCTTTGTCATTGATAATCACTTTTGCTACTTAAGGCTGTCTTATATGTTTCATGCTGAAAACAAAACAAACTTTCATATGGTTTAAAAGGATTTCTGGGAATCTATTTTCTTGCTTACTGCAAAAGAACAGACAACAACACAGAAAAGTAACCCTGTACTTTTTCTCTTTCTAGCATCATCTTGCCACAGTTGCTTCAAAAGATAAGAAGAGGTTGGAGATAGGCCTATTGTCCTTATCCAACAAGTGCTGACGTGTTTCTGGGCACAATAAAGAAAATTCTAGAATGACTTCTCCAGAACTGGCTTGGGGAAGAATTGTTGCCAACATTGATGCAGTTAACACAACAGAACAAGTAGTTTTACAGGAATGTGATAACATTTATGCATATTGAAATTACTGTGTAATGTGCAATACAGGTGTGGGTACACAAGGAGATAATTGATGGGTGGAATATATTAATAGTGATATCCCTGGTACCTAAGTCCATACAAAAGCGGTTTGCTACTCTCCAAAGGCACAATAGGTAGTTCCATCTCAAATTATCACATTATGATATAATTCTATTTCATCTTTTATCTTGTTGTTCAGTAAATACCTTGTTAAATTGTCACTTATACAGCAAAAACTCAAAGTCAGAAACTGTAGGTTGAATATATGTTATGTGCTAGCAAGCCACTATTCTTGGCACTAAAAATAATCAGTAATGCTCCCTCCCCGCACATGAAACCTTGTTCAAATTCAGTATCCAATCTGCTTGATAATATGATGAAAGCAATTATATATAAATAGTGTGACAAATGTAGAAAAATCATGTAAAGAAATGTAAAGCAGTAAAAGCCAATTCAGAAAACTAATGTATGGAGGGATTAGCATTTTAAAAACTCTTCTCAAGTAAGATCTCCCCAAAAAGGTGATGCTGAAGATATATATATATATATATATATATATATATATATATATATATATATATATATATACATATACACACACACACACACACACACACACACACACACGTACACGTATACAGACAGACAGACTTTTTTAGGCACAAAGAATAGTGAATATAAAGATCTAAGTTGTAAGTACGCTTTGGCATGCTTCAAGAAGTAATAAACCCATTAAGGTAGAAAGATAAGAGAACAGGTAACAGAATATTCACTGTGTAGACAAGGCCAGCTTCCAACCTAACTCTAACCCTAACTCTAACCCTAACCCTAACCCTAACCCTAACCCTAACCCTAACCCTAACCCTAACCCTAACCCTAACCTTAACCTGTGTCTGCCTCCTAAATGGTGGTATTAAAGCCATTGAACATGGTGGCCTAATTTTAGGAGAGATATAATGCTGTTGCTCTTAGATGATATGTAGAGATAGACTAGGGTTATGTCATAAGTGAAGATCAGTACTGCTATATGTGCTTATTTTAATAGCACTCTGGAAAATCATATGAGCTAAAAATAAAAACAAAAGTTTGAGTGCTGTCCTTAATTTTGCTAAAGAGAAGGATAGAGAAATATGATATAGCTGCTGGGAGAGAGGAGAACAAAGAAGGTATTTCAAAAGTATGGTGGGGATAGACTCATGCTTATCTGATGATAGAAAAGAACTTAGAGAGAGAATATTTGTTGATATTTAATCTTTGATATATGTATCCAGAGCTTATAACAAGCTTATCTGCAGGAAGTAGAGTCTTTCTTATAGAAAGCAATTGAATAGAATAAGAAAATATAAAATAGAGTTGATTTGTTTAGAAAGCATACTATTAAAATAATTAATATGTAAGGTTATTAGTTCAATGCATTTGATAAAAGAAATAACATGTCACGATAACACATGATCTGTGATCAGTGTCAGTAGTAAACTGGGATGGTTCCATGGAAGAAATTTATTTGAGAAAGCCCAGGAAGCCTGGGCAGGATTGGAGAAAGACTTCAGTTGGTGTGAAAATATAGGATCTGAGGATTAGTGTACTGTGGGCAGAGTCAAAAGGTAAGTGTAATAAATCCTGGATGACAGATAAAATTTCATTCAAGGAGCAAGGGAACATGAGCCACACTGGAATGAATGTGTTGGAGAGCATGGATTACAGACCTTTTCTTTAGGGAAAGGAAGGTTTCTCAAATCATATAACTTACTTGATTTATGCAAGATATCTAAAACAAATGAAAGTTATGCGCTCAGAAATTAATTCAAAATTTATTTTAATATAAAATCTATTATCACATGAATATATTTTAAAATATCATTAAGTTGTTCCAGCAGCTAGTGAGAAATAGAGAATTTTTTTAGTCCAGAGGTAGTTTATAAGAGATAGCTTTGCTCTTGCTCTTGCTCTCTTCCTCTTTTGTCCCTTCTCCCCCATTCCCCTCCCCCTACACCCCAGGTGTTCATGGCTGGTCTCTACTCTACTCCTCTCCTTCTCTACGTTTCTCTACTCTTCTCTCTCTCTCTGTCTCTCTATCTCTCTGTCTCTCTCTCTTTCTCTGTCCTACTACCCTCTTAACTCTTTTTTTTCATTAACTTGAGTATTTCTTATTTACATTTTGAGTGTTATTCCCTTTCCCGGTTTCCGGGCAAACATCCCCCTAATCCCTCCCCCTCCCCTTCTTTATGGGTGTTCCCCTCCCCATCCTCCCCCCATTGCCGCCCTCCCCCCAACAATCACGTTCACTGGGGGTTCAGTCTTAGCAGGACCAAGGGCTTCCCCTTCCACTGGTGATCTTACTAGAATATTCATTGCTGCCTATGAGGTCAGAGTCCAGGGTCAGTCCATGTATAGTCTTTAGGTAGTGGCTTAGTCCCTGGAAGCTCTGGTTGCTTGGCATTGTTGTTCATAAGGGGTCTCAAGCTCCTTCAAGCTCTTCCAGTTCTTTCTCTGATTCCTTCAACGGGGGTCCCATTCTCAGTTCCGTGGTTTGCTGCTGGCATTTGCCTCTGTATTTGCTGTATTCTGGCTGTGTCTCTCAGGAGCAATCTACATCCGCCTCCTGTTGGCCTGTACTACTATGCTTAATCCATCTTGTCTAATTGGATGGCTGTATATGTATGGGCCATATGTGGGGCAGGCTCTGAATGGGTGTTCCTTCTGTGTCTGTTTTAATCTTTGCCTCTCTATTCCCTGCCAAGGGTATTCTTGTTCCCCTTTTAAAGAAGGAGTGAAGCATTCACATTTTGATCATCCGTCTGGAGTTTCATTTGTTCTAGGCATCTAGGGTAATTCAAGCATTTGGGCTAATAGCCCCTTATCAATGAGTGCATACCATGTGTGTTTTTCTGTGATTGGGTTATCTCACTCAGGATGATATTTTCCAGTTCCAACCATTTGCCTACGAATTTCATAAAGTCATTATTTTTGATAGCTGAGTAATATTCCATTGTGTAGATGTACCACATTTTCTGTATCCATTCCTCTGTTAAAGGGCATCTGGGTTCTTTCCAGCTTCTGGCTATTATAAATAAGGCTGCTATGAACATAGGGGAGCACGTGTCTTTTTTATATGTTGGGGCATCTTGTGGGTATATGCCCAAGAAAGGTATAGCTGGATCCTCAGGCAGTTCAATGTCCAATTTTCTGAGGAACCTCCAGACTGATTTCCAGAATGGTTGTACCAGTCTGCAATCCCACCAACAATGGAGGAGTGTTCCTCTTTCTCCACATCCTCGCCAGCATTTGCTGTCACCCGAGTTTTTGATGTTAGCCATTCTCACTGGTATGAGGTGAAATCTCAGGGTTGTTTTGATTTGCATTTCCCTTATGACTAAAGATGTTGAACATTTCTTTAGGTGTTTCTCAGCCATTCGGCATTCCTCAGCTATGAATTCTTTGTTTAGCTCTGAACCCCATTTTTAATAGGGTTATTTGTCTCCCTGCGGTCTAACTTCTTGAGTTCTTTGTATATTTTGGATATAAGGCCTCTATCTGTTGTAGGATTGGTAAAGATCTTTTCCCAATCTGTTGGTTGCCGTTTTGTCCTAACCACAGTGTCCTTTGCCTTACAGAAGCTTTGCAGTTTTATGAGATCCCATTTGTCGATTCTTGATCTTAGAGCATAAGCCATTGGTGTTTTGTTCAGGAAATTTTTTCCAGTGCCCGTGTGTTCCAGATGCTTCCCTAGTTTTTCTTCTATTAGTTTGAGTGTATGTGGTTTGATGTGGAGGTCCTTTATCCACTTGGACTTAAGCTTTGTACAGGGTGATAAGCATGGATCGATCTGCATTCTTCTACATGCTGACCTCCAGTTGAACCAGCACCATTTGCTGAAAATGCTATCTTTTTTCCATTGGATGGTTTTGGCTCCTTTGTCAAAAATCAAGTGCCCATAGGTGTGTGGGTTCATTTCTGGGTCTTCAATTCTGTTCCATTGGTCTATCTGTCTGTCTCTGTACCAATACCATGCAGTTTTTATCACTATTGCTCTGTAATACTGCTTGAGTTCAGGGATAGTGATTTCCCCCTGAAGTCCTTTTATTGTTGAGGATAGTTTTAAAGAGAAACCCTCTTAACTCTTAACTCCCCTCTCCATGCCTTGAATAAATTCTATTCTATACTAAGAGAGAGAGAGAGAGAGAGAGAGAGAGAGAGAGAGAGAGCACTTATAAGAGAAAATGGACCAATGTTAATTTTTGACCTCAAACAAATCTCTAGAAATAAGAATAGTTAGATGGGAAGTGAATTCATATGCAACATAGTTTTAAATTTGCTGCCTAGGGAAATATTATCCTCAGTCAAAGAAAATATTCACCATAAAACTGTACAGAATCTAAGGAGGAAAGCTATTTTTTCCTTTCATATTGCTTTCACTATTATGCTGCCCACATGATTGTTAATTGCAACTCTAACGCAGACAGGCACAGAGAAGTTCAATATGTCACTAATTATCACTCAGGCATACAAACCAATGTTCCTCAGAGGAAAGCCAATAATGAGACTAAGCACAGGTGGAAAAAACGAACCCATGGTTAAAATCTGTTGTTGTGTCTTCATTTTTCAGGATTCCAGATCAGTTGGTAGATCTAAAATCAATTACGAAATTCCTAAGTCATAGGTAGTTATCCCTTACTTGTAAAAATACTTGAATCTTTGCTTGATGAGCTGTGAAGACTACTGAAGTGTCAAATACAAAGATCTACAGGAGGCAGGAAGTGCATAGAACCTACAGCATTAAACAATAGCTAGATGCTAATGTTTGTGATTAACTTTTCAAGAGTTTAAGAAAATGAGAAATCAAAAAAATTTAAGGAGGACTCTCCCAAGGTCAGCAATGTCACACTCATGTGTACGCGCACACACACACACACACACACACACACACACACACACACACCACAATGCACAACAATGTACAGGGTTTGAGCTGTGCATACGTAGGGCATGTTGAATACTCTTAAAATTGGCTTGTCAATGGTAGTTACTTTTTATTAATATTTCTCTTTGTTCTGTTATTACAATTACAAGATTTCTCCCTTCCCTTTCCTCTCTAAAAATCTTCTCAAATATCTCTCTTTGTTCTCTTTCAAATTCATGATCTATTCTTTCATGCATTTGTTACATGCAAATATGTGTGTAGATGCATATACTTTTTTTTTATTTTTATTAACTTGAGTATTTCTTATATACATTTCGAGTGTTATTCCCTTTCCCGGTTTCCGGGCAAACATCCCCCTCCCCCCTCCCCTTCCTTATGGGTGTTCCCCTCCCAACCCTCCCCCCATTGCCGCCCTCCCCCCATAGACTAGTTCACTGGGGGTTCAGTCTTAGCAGGACCCAGGGCTTCCCCTTCCACTGGTGCTCTTACTAGGATATTCAGGGCTACCTATGGGGTCAGAGTCCAGGGTCAGTCCATGTATAGTCTTTAGGTAGTGGCTTAGTCCCTGGAAGCTCTGGTTGCTTGGCATTGTTGTACTTTTGGGGTCTCGAGCCCCTTCAAGCTCTTCCAGTTCTTTCTCTGATTCCTTCAATAGGGGACCTATTCTCAGTTCAGTGGTTTGCTGCTGGCATTCGCCTCTGTATTTGCTGTATTCTGGCTGTGTCTCTCAGGAGCGATCTACATCCGGCTCCTGTCGGTCTGCACTTCTTTGCTTCATCCATCTTGTCTAATTGGGTGGCTGTATATGTATGGGCCACATGTGGGGCAGGCTCTAAATGGGTGTTCCTTAAGTCTCTGTTTTAATCTTTGCCTCTCCCTTCCCTGCCAAGGGTATTCTTTTTCCTCATTTAAAGAAGGAGTGAAGCATTCACATTTTGATCATCCGTCTTGAGTTTCGTTTGTTCTAGGGATGTAGGGTAATTCAAGCATTTGGGCTAATAGCCACTTATCAATGAGTGCATACCATGTATGTCTTTCTGTGATTGGGTTAGCTCACTCAGGATGATATTTTCCAGTTCCAACCATTTGCCTACGAATTTCATAAAGTCATTATTTTTGATAGCTGAGTAATATTCCATTGTGTAGATGTACCACATTTTCTGTATCCATTCCTCTGTTGAAGGGCATCTGGGTTCTTTCCAGATTCTGGCTATCATAAATAAGGCTGCGATGAACATAGCGGAGCACGTGTCTCTTTTATATGTTGAGGCATCTTTTGGGTATATGCCCAAGAGAGGTATAGCTGGATCCTCAGGCAGTTCAATGTCCAATTTTCTGAGGAACCTCCAGACTGATTTCCAGAATGGTTTTACCAGTCTGCAATCCCACCAACAATGGAGGAGTGTTCCTCTTTCTCCACATCCTCGCCAGCATCTGCTGTCACCTAAGTTTTTGATCTTAGCCAATCGCACTGGTGTGAGGTGAAATCTCAGGGTTGTTTTGATTTGCATTTCCCTTATGACTAAAGATGTTGAACATTTCTTTAGGTGTTTCTCAGCCATTCGGCATTCCTCAGCTGTGAATTCTTTGTTTAGCTCTGAACCCCATTTTTTAATAGGGTTATTTGTTTCCCCGCGGTCTAACTTCTTGAGTTCTTTGTATATTTTGGATATAAGGCCTCTATCTGTTGTAGGATTGGTAAAGATCTTTTCCCAATCTGTTGGTTGCCGTTTTGTCCTAACCACAGTGTCCTTTGCCTTACAGAAGCTTTGCAGTTTTATGAGATCCCATTTGTCGATTCTTGATCTTAGAGCATAAGTCATTGTTGTTTTGTTCAGGAAATTTTTTCCAGTGCCCATGTGTTCCAGATGTTTCCCTAGTTTTTCTTCTATTAGTTTGAGTGTGTCTGGTTTGATGTGGAGGTCCTTGATCCACTTGGACTTAAGCTTTGTACAGGGTGATAAGCATGGATCGATCTGCATTCTTCTACATGTTGCCCTCCAGTTGAACCAGCACCATTTGCTGAAAATGCTATCTTTTTTCCATTGGATGGTTTTGGCTCCTTTGTCAAAAATCAAGTGACCATAGGTGTGTGGGTTCATTTCTGCGTCTTCAGTTCTATTCCATTGGTCTATCTGTCTGTCCCTGTACCAATACCATGCAGTTTTTATCACTATTGCTCTGTAATACTGCTTCAGTTCAGGGATAGTGATTCCCCCTGAAGTCCTTTTATTGTTGAGGATAGCTTTAGCTATCCTGGGTTTTTTGTTATTCCAGATGAATTTGCAAATTGTTCTGTCTAACTCTTTGAAGAATTGGATTGGTATTTTGATGGGGATTGCATTGAATCTGTAGATTGCTTTTGGTAAAATGGCCATTTTTACTATATTAATCCTGCCAATCCATGAGCATGGGAGATATTTCCATCTTCTGAGGTCTTCTTCAATTTCTTTCCTCAGTGTCTTGAAGTTCTTATTGTACAGATCTTTTACTTGCTTGGTTAAAGTCACACCGAGGTACTTTATATTATTTGGGTCTATTATGAAGGGTGTCGTTTCCCTAATTTCTTTCTCGGCTTGTTTCTCTTTTGTATAGAGGAAGGCAACTGATTTATTTGAGTTAATTTTATACCCAGCCACTTTGCTGAAGTTGTTTATCAGCTTTAGTAGTTCTCTGGTGGAACTTTTGGGATCACTTAAATATACTATCATGTCATCTGCAAATAGTGATATTTTGACCTCTTCTTTTCCGATCTGTATACCCTTGACCTCCTTTTGTTGTCTGATTGCTCTGGCTAGAACTTCAAGAACTATATTGAATAAGTAGGGAGAGAGTGGGCAGCCTTGTCTAGTCCCTGTTTTTAGTGGGATTGCTTCAAGTTTCTCTCCATTTAGTTTAATGTTAGCAACTGGTTTGCTGTATATGGTTTTTACTATGTTTAGGTATGGGCCTTGAATTCCTATTCTTTCCAGGACTTTTATCATGAAGGGGTGTTGAATTTTGTCAAATGCTTTCTCAGCATCTAATGAAATGATCATGTGGTTCTGTTCTTTCAGTTTGTTTATATAATGGATCACGTTGATGGTTTTCCGTATATTAAACCATCCCTGCATGCCTGGGATGAAGCCTATTTGATCATGGTGGATGATTGTTTTGATGTGCTCTTGAGTTCGGTTTGCCAGAATTTTATTGAGTATATTTGCGTCGATATTCATTAAGGGAAATTGGTCTGAAGTTCTCTCTCTTTATTGTGTCTTTGTGTGGTTTAGGTATAAGAGTAATTGTGGCTTCGTAGAAGGAATTCGGTAGGGCTCCATCTGTTTCAATTTTGTGGAATAGTTTGGATAATATTGGTATGAGGTCTTCTATGAAGGTTTGATAGAATTCTGCACTAAACCCGTCTGGACCTGGGCTCTTTTTGGTTGGGAGACCTTTAATGACTGCTTCTATTTCCTTAGGAGTTATGGGGTTGTTTAACTGGTTTATCTGTTCCTGATTTAACTTCGATACCTGGTATCTGTCTAGGAAATTGTCCATTTCCTGAAGATTTTCAAATTTTGTTGAATATAGGTTTTTATAGTAAGATCTGATGATTTTTTGAATTTCCTCTGAATCTGTAGTTATGTCTCCCTTTTCATTTCTGATTTTGTTAATTTGGACGCACTCTCTGTGTCCTCTCGTTAGTCTGGCTAAGGGTTTATCTATCTTGTTGATTTTCTCAAAGAACCAACTTTTGGTTCTGTTGATTCTTTCTATGGTCCTTTTTGTTTCTACTTGGTTGATTTCAGCTCTGAGTTTGATTATTTCCTGCCTTCTACTCCTCCTGGTTGTATTTGCTTCTTTTTGTTCTAGAGCTTTTAGGTGTGCTGTCAAGCTGCTGACATATGCTCTTTCCTGTTTCTTTCTGCAGGCACTCAGCGCTATGAGTTTTCCTCTTAGCACAGCTTTCATTGTGTCCCATAAGTTTGGGTATGTTGTATCTTCATTTTCATTAAATTCTAAAAAGTTTTTAATTTCTTTCTTTATTTCTTCCTTGACCAGGTTATCATTGAGTAGAGCATTGTTCACTTTCCACGTATATGTGGGCATTCTTCCCTTATTGTTATTGAAGACCAGTTTTAGGCCGTGGTGGTCCAATAGCACGCATGGGATTATTTCTATCTTTCTGTACCTGTTGAGGCCCGTTTTTTGACCAATTATATGGTCAATTTTGGAGAAAGTGCCATGAGGAGCTGAGAAGAAGGTATATCCTTTTGCTTTAGGATAGAATGTTCTATAAATATCTGTTAAGTCCATTTGGCTCATGACTTCTCTTAGTCTGTCGACATCACTGTTTAATTTCTGTTTCCATGATCTGTCCATTGATGAGAGTGGGGTGTTGAAATCTCCCACTATTATTGTGTGAGGTGCAATGTGTGTTTTGAGCTTTAGTAAGGTTTCTTTTATGTATGTAGGTGCCCTTGTATTTGGGGCATAGATATTTAGGATTGAGAGTTCATCTTGGTGGATTTTTCCTTTGATGAATATGAAGTGTCCTTCCTTATCTTTTTTGATGACTTTTAGTTGGAAATTGATTTTATTTGATATTAGAATGGCTACTCCAGCTTGCTTCTTCTGACCATTTGCTTGGAAAGTTGTTTTCCAGCCTTTCACTCTGAGGTAGTGTCTGTCTTTGTCTCTGAGGTGTGTTTCCTGTAGGCAGCAGAATGCAGGGTCCTCGTTGCGTATCCAGTTTGTTAATCTATGTCTTTTTATTGGGGAGTTGAGGCCATTGATATTGAGAGATATTAAGGAATAGTGATTATTGTTTCCCTTTATATTCATATTTGGATGTGAGGTTATATTTGTGTGCTTTCATTCTCTTTGTTTTGTTGCCAAGACGATTAGTTTCTTGCTTCTTCTAGGGTATAGCTTGCCTCCTTATGTTGGGCTTTACCATTTATTATCCTTTGTAGTGCTGGATTTGTAGAAAGATATTGTGTAAATTTGGTTTTGTCATGGAATATCTTGGTTTCTCCATCAATGTTAATTGAGAGTTTTGCTGGATACAGTAACCTGGGCTGGCATTTGTGTTCTCTTAGGGTCTGTATCATCAGTCCAGGATCTTCTGGCCTTCATAGTTTCTGGCGAGAAGTCTGGTGTTATTCTGATAGGTCTCCCTTTATATGTTACTTGACCTTTTTCCCTTACTGCTTTTAATATTCTTTCTTTATTTTGTGCGTTTGGTGTTTTGACAATTATGTGACGGGAGGTGTTTCTTTTCTGGTCCAATCTATTTGGAGTTCTGTAGGCTTCTTGTATGCCTATGGGTATCTCTTTTTTTAGGTTAGGGAAGTTTTCTTCTATGATTTTGTTGAAGATATTTACTGGTCCTTTGAGCTGGGAGTCTTCACTCTCTTCTATACCTATTATCCTTAGGTTTGATCTTCTCATTGAGTCCTGGATTTCCTGTATGTTTTGGACCAGTAGCTTTTTCTGCTTTACATTATCTTTGACAGTTGAGTCAATGATTTCTATGGAATCTTCTGCTCCTGAGATTCTCTCTTCCATCTCTTGTATTCTGTTGGTGAAGCTTGTATCTACAGCTCCTTGTCTCTTCTTTTGGTTTTCTATATCCAGGGTTGTTTCCATGTGTTCTTTCTTGATTGCTTCTATTTCCATTTTTAATTCCTTCAACTGTTTGATTGTGTTTTCCTGGAATTCTTTCAGGGATTTTTGCCATTCCTCTCTGTAGGCTTCTACTTGTTTATTAATGTTTTCCTGTGTTTCCCTAAGTGTGTTCATGTCTTTCTTGAAGTCCTCCAGCATCATGATCAAATATGATTTTGAAACTAGATCTTGCTTTTCTGGTGTGTTTGAATATTCCATGTTAGTTTTGGTGGGAGAATTGGGCTCCGATGATGCCATGTAGTCTTGGTTTCTGTTGCTTGGGTTCCTGCGCTTGCCTCTTGCCATCAGATTATCTCTAGTGTTACTTTTTTCTGCTATTTCTGACAGTGGCTAGACTGTCCTATAAGCCTGTGTGTCAGGAGTGCTGTAGACCTGTTTTCCTCTCTTTCAGTCAGTTATGGGGACAGAGTGTTCTGCTTTCGGGCGTGTAGTTTTTCCTCTCTACAGGTCTTCAGCTGTTCCTGTGGGCCTGTGTCTTGAGTTCACCAGGCAGCTTTCTTGCAGCAGAAAATTTGGTCTTACCTGTGGTCCCGAGGCTCAGGTTCGCTCGTGGGGTGCTGCCCAGGGGCTCTCTGCAGCGGCACCAACCAGGAAGACCTGTGCTGCCCCTTCCAGGAGCTTCAGTGCACCAGGGTTCCAGATGGTCTTTGGCTTTTTCCTCTGGCGTCCGAGATGTGTGTGCAGGGAGCAGTCTCTTCTGGTTTCCCAGGCTTGTCTGCCTCTCTGAAGGTTTAGCTCTCCCTCCCACGGGATTTGGGTGCAGAGAACTGTTTATCCGGTCTGTTTCTTTCCGGTTCCAGTGGTGTCTCAGGCAGGTGTCCTGCTGCTCCTGGGCCCTCCTCCACGGGAGCCCAGAGGCCTTATACAGTTTCCTCTTGGGCCAGGGATGTGGGCAGGGGTGAGCAGTGTTGTTGGTCTCTTCCGCTCTGCAGCCTCAGGAGTGCCCACCTGACCAGGCGGTTGGGTCTCTCTCTCACCGGGTCTGGGAGCAGAGAGCTGCTGCGGGCCGGGATCCGCGGGTGTGGGACTTCCGGTAAACACAGAACGTGCCCGGTCCTAGAAAAATTCTGCTTCCGTGTGTCCCAAGCTCACCAGGCAGCTTTCTTGCAGCAGAAAATTTGGTCTTACCTGTGGTCCCGAGGCTCAGGTTCGCTCGTGGGGTGCTGCCCAGGGGCTCCCATATACTTTAAAGAAGGAAATGCACCTGCTAGCATCATTTTATCCAGATATATCTTGAAAGGATTACTATGGTTATCTACATTACCTTTTTCAAATTTACTTATTTAAGAGCAATTGGCCCCCTTTATTTAACTCAAGGATTTATTCAGCTTTGTCTTTTTGTGTATTTTTAATTTCATTTTGTTCCTCTTTTAATGTTAGCTCTACATGTGATAATGTTGTAGGAACAAATTAGAGTATACAATCATTAGATGGTAAAAAGAAGTTGTGAATGACTTCAAAAGCCCAGTTTCACACTTAAAAGATGCATGGTTATTTATCTGAATAGTATGAATATTTTGAAACTTTCAGAACAGAGCTAAATTGCTTCCCATAGGCAGCTTTGCTCACCACACCCAGACAACTATGTTGTAATGCACTTAATGAAAAGAGCACAAGTCTCAGACTCAAAACCTGAACTCTGTCGACACTTCCACCACAACCAAATGTATACGGTCTAAATGATCACATTCTCTAAGTCCATAGTGGAAAGCAATGCTAAGAGTCAGATCCTGTTGTTTCCATTCCTTTATTGTGTATGTGCACACCAACAAGATTCGAAAGCATGTTAAAGTCCTACCATTCAATAGTTCATATAGAACATGCATCCTGCTGTTGAGTCCGTGGCTCTTAAATCAGGTAGTACAATATCTACTTTTCTAATAGTTCTTCTCCATTTTCTAATCTAGTTCAGACTTATTTACTATCATACATTTTTCAAATTGTAATATGATTAGGCATTAAGGGCTCTATGAAATTACAGAATCTGATTTCACTGTTCTGGAGTAAGGCTTGGTAATTTGTTCCATCAGCTCCAATGTGGTGCTGATGCAGAAAGTCGAGCTACCAGATGTTGCCCAGAAGACCCATTAAACAATTGCTATAGTCTCTGGCTCAAGGATCAGCCAGCTTTCTCTCGGTACTCACTGGTTTTCTTTTCTACAGTTTGTTATCCCATTCTTGGCATCATTAAAAATAAGGTTTGAAAAAATTTAATTTCCAATTCATAAAAGATGGCCTTGGCAGGATCAAAGCCATGCTCTGCTACATATACAGCTGGGACCATGGGTCAGTCCATGTGTACTCTCTGGATGGTGGTTTAGTCCCTGGGAGCTCTGGTTGGTTGGTATTGTTGTTCTTAGGTGGTTTTAAACCCCTTTAGCTCCTTCAGTCCTTTCTCTAACTCCTCCAATGGGGACCCCACATTTGCCTCTATATTTTTCATGCTCTGACAGAGCCTCTCAGGAGACAGCTATATCAGATTCCTGTAACCATGCACTTCTTGACATCAGCAATATTGTCTGGGTTTGGTGACCGTATGTTTATGGGATACATACCCAGGTAGGGCAATCTCTGAGTGGCCATTCCTTCTGTCCCTGCTCCAAACTTTGTCTCCATATCTCCTACTATGAATATTTTTGTTCCCTCTTTTAAGTAGGACTGAAACATCTGCACATTGGTCATCCTTCTTCTTGAGCTTGATATGGTCTGTGGATTGTATCTTGGGTAATCCGAGCTTTTGGGCTAATATCCATTTATCAGTGAGTGCAAACAATGTGTGTGTGTTATTTATGACAGGGTTTCTTTTTATACTCCCTCCGAACATCATGTATGTTCCAAGGGTCTTGTCTCAACACATGTCTTGCCTCAACATGTGAGTCTGTCTCAATTCACATCACTCTACCAATCAGTCCATGTCCACAAAAGCAACAAAAATCCATAACACATCTCTGAAAGTTTTTGACACATTTCTCTCTATAGCCTCCCAACAAATAGAACTCAACCACACAATATAAGACAGAGCAGTACATTCATGTCATTAACAAGAATGATCTTTCATAACATGTTGTTTGACATACTTACTTTAATATAACATCCTTTCTCCTATGTCTTCTTCAACAAAACATTCCTTCACAAGTCTGCCTTAGCCTTACATTGTGTCCCTTTCGATAAAACTTTCCTTCACATATTTGCCTTAACAAAACACCATCCAACACAACTAATTTTCCAAAAAAAAAAGCTTAAGTTTCCACTTTATATTTTGAATCATTATTTTAAATCTTTCGCTCAGTGAATCACTTGTTTTAGGGCCAAGTTTTGATAACAAAGATGATAAAAGAAGTCCAGGCCATTGATTGGATTATCTTATTAACTGTTCTTAAATCTGTTATCATCCTCCATTTACCTGATTTCTTTTTTTTTTACAACAAACACACAGGAATTCTATGTGCTGATAGATTCTTTTATATGTTGAGTCTCAATCTGTTCTTGTATCAGTTGTTTAACTACCTGTAACTTTTCTTCTGTTATGGGCCACTGCTCTGGTCAGAGAGATTGGTTTGGTAACCATTTTTATGGGCAAGGGTGTTGGTATGTCAGCAGTGGCCCCTTTTATAAATTTGGAAACTTAATTTTCACATTCACATTTTGATTGGCAGTTTGGATAAGCTCTCTGGCTGCAAGGAACTCAGCAATCAAACCCTTATGTGAGTGTACAAAGTATAGAGGGGAGGTGGGAAATTAGGAAGTCCAGCTATTTCAAGATCTCCAGAAACACGATGTGGGTGCTGTACAGGATAGACTGATGACTTGCAGTTACCAGCCTCTTGCCAATGAAACTTGAGAACAAAAAGAGTATACTGTTCTGCATTGTGCCCCACGTTGAGCCCAGACACTGGTAGGTAGCTGCAAAGTACTACGCGTACATCCTTCACAGACATTTTCACATACTGACCTGTAGAGCTGGAGTTGTTCATAATGACAGAGTGAGAGCAGAGTGTTCCCTTCTGGCTGTTAGTCATCCCCAAGGTGGGCTAGTTGTTAACAGACCATAGCAAGATATGATCTGTTGAGCATATCAGAGATGCTCTAGGTACTCATTGTTACTAGTGACTACACCATTTCATTCAGTAGCAGGGTCCCTGGCAAAAGAAATCCATTGAGGTGACTGTGGTCAGGTCTGAGAGACTCTGAACCTTCAAATCTCCTTGCTATGCCTTTTATAGATACATTTCTTTAAGGATGTCTTATCGCTGAATCGCTTAGTTAATGTCATGGATGAAGAGAGATGCTTTCTTTCATATTCCTTCCAATTCCAGACACAGCAGTGGTCTCCTTTTCTATATTCCTGGAGGAGAATAATTCATACCCAAGCACAAGTAAAGGAATCAAATCCAGGCTTATCTCCACAGGCAATTAGGCAAAGCAAAGTATGTGTTCTAATGTACCCTGCAAGGCGCAGTAGCAAAGCAGCAAGGTGAGAGGGCTGGTTCTGGTATCTGGACTTCTCAATCTGGACCTACCATATATCATCTTTCTTGTCTACCCCTAGAGCAGTATTGGAGTACTTCTTTCCTCAAATAAATGGGGAGTTTCTTAGACAGTGCCTCCACACCATTCAGTTTGCCAAAAATAGATGCCTTAGATATATACAATGACATAATTATAAATGAAGTTGTGTTAATTAGGAGTAAGAGCAATTGTGTCTTGCATTTCCTCCCTAGGGAAGATCTTCCGGAGAACAGGATAAAACCTCTCGAGACTAACTCTGCTATTTTTACCAGTGCCTTGCCCTTGCTTGCCCTCTCTTTAATATGGTCAGTTAAGCTATCTCACACTCAGCTTTTACACAGCCATCTAAAACTTACATCCTTCTTAACTTTACCAAGTTACTTGTATCCAGACTTTCTGAGGACATGACCTACTTCCACTGCTTGGTGGGCTGGTTTCACAGACACCACATTGATGGATACATGTAAGATGGACATCTCAAAAAATTACTCATTTTTTTTAGTTGAGTTACTATATGTTCAGGGGTTCACCCATGAAAAGACATTGCTCAGGAGGCTAGAAACTGTTTTGCCCACCCTTTGACATTTTCAAATATCAGTATTTTGTTTTCATGGAAAATGACCAAGACTCTTGTTCAGGGAACCTCTGTCCTATGGCATCCAGGCACCCACACAAAATATTGTCCAAATGGAATTGTTGTGTCCCTGAGACTCAGAAAGGCAGTGGGTGGTACATTCTGTTTCTTTGGAGCATGTTGCTTGGAGGAACTTTGCTTCCTCCTAACACATAGAGAGAATACAACTTGCTCCCCTAAGCTTGCAGTCTCCAAGGTGTGACATCTTGATAAAGATAGTTACAGCTTGCTTTTCCCTGGAGTCCTGACTAGAGTAATCTTCTAAAATCTAAAGCCCTTTGAAATGGATTTCCCTGAATGCAGTATACACTCTAGCAGGGCAGGAATAGCATTTCTTTTGTACCATACTGCTAAGTTTAGTATCAGTACATCACAGGTTCCTGAAGTGGCTGAGAAATGAAGGAAGACTGTCCTGTTTACCAAAGCTAGGAAATCACAATCAGCTGATGGTTCAAGCAGAGGCTGTTGAGCCTACAGAGGCTTATTAGCCACTGAGAATCCATTGTTCATCTGGGAAGTATGTCTATGACCCAGTTACCAAATGGTTCATCTTCCTTCAAGGCACATTTGAGGAAGGAATGAAATATATAGGCGACTAGAAAGTATTATTATCTTCAAAGGAGATTTTCCTCTGTGAAAATGTTTCCAATACTGCTCTGAATATTTTTACTTTCATTACTTAAAGTAACCATGCTTCTTTCTGCAAGGAATAAGCAAATCAATGAAAGATAGGATTATATATTTTGGAGTATCATTTAGTAGACTGATACTATAATTGTTTTCCTTTGAAGCACTGAGACTTTGAATCTGTTTGCCTGACATGAATGATGAGAGTAAAATGTATGAAAAATTAAGTTCCTTTAGTGGCAAGAAGATATGATTCGAAATTTGTTCTGGAGGCTGGTGAACTGATTGATTCCTGCAGTTTAACTATTTGTAAAAGTAGACCAGTGGCAGCTACTGAAATATTGTATGATTAATGGTTTTCAAAAGTTTGAGAACGTTGCAAGAAATACTTCTAGAAACCTAAAATATTATAAGTTTGTTATAGCTCATCTGCCAAGAACAGACACCAATCTTCACATGGGAGCAGTAACTTGAATGGCAAAAGACATGGGAAGCCTGTGGCAGAATTATATAACGTCACTTCTACGCTGAGCTTACTCATCAATAATTAATCTGGCAAATCTAGAGCTCAGTTAAAATAAAATTAAACATTCTGCAAACAGCTCCTGAAATAGAGAACAATATAGTTCTTGTGGTATACTTGGAATAAAGCAATCTATTCATAATTGAAATAAAACGTGACTGTTGAAAATGATAGAGCTACTTTCTTAGAAAATCACCATATATGATCAAAATACCAAAATAGCAAGTTTTTTTTTTCTTTATTTCTTTATTGACGTTTTTTCCTAGACAGGGCTTCACTCTGTAGCCCAGCATAGCATGGGACTGTCTTTGCAAGGAGAACCATATTTACAATAAAAATGTCATTTGTCTAGGGAAAAAATGGTAGCATCTTAGATATATTCAAAAATACATTTAGCTAAGTATCTGGACTATTTGTGATTCACTGAAGTTAATGCACAAAATTAACGATCATAATTGTACAAATAGTTCAATAATTTGGAAAATATTTGCATATCTATGTGGATGAAGCTGGATTTTACATTGTATATTTGATAGAAATTGTCTTGAGGTACCATTGACAAGTCAGGACCTATAAAGTTTTACACAGCCACTGCTTGTAGCACTGAAGGTATTTCTCCTCTCCAAAATGAGTAGCACTAAGTTCCCTTCTTACCACACTGATCTGCCTAAGTTGACCTATAATGCACACCAGTCTCCAGTTCAAATTGTCACCTTTTTATTCTGCAGAGAAATTCAAGTAAAGCTATACTTCTATTTTTAAAATATCTGACTTTCCACACATTGTGAGCCTTACTAGCATCAGGCCTCCCCTAGATAGTGTTATCTCAGCTCCTTTAGGGCTAAAATAGTAACTGAATAGTAATCAGTCTCAACTGATTTATATTAAAAGGACTGTTATACAACATATAATAGTTTGTATTATGTTTGCAATTTCTCAACTTCTGACTCCAAGTTTCCTCTAGGTATCTGTATACCTGTCATCTAGACAGCCATCTTGCATAGGACTTTGAAACTGTCAATCTCTTCCTTTAGGAGTTTCTAAGATATATGTATAAGTATACCTCAGAAAATCTTTTTTATTAGTAAGTTTTG
The DNA here is from genome assembly GCF_021556685.1 of Rattus norvegicus. Classification (NCBI taxonomy): domain Eukaryota; kingdom Metazoa; phylum Chordata; class Mammalia; order Rodentia; family Muridae; genus Rattus; species Rattus norvegicus. The sequence continues at coordinate 20,964,275 of NC_141537.1, read as the reverse complement.
CATGTTTCAATGTAATGTCATACTTGGTCATTATTAGAGTATAAACATATTCTTATCGTGGCCTTACATCAAATGCGCATAGAAATATTCGAGACAATTGGATTTTTCTATTTTAGGAGAGTATATCTAGAAGATTGAGCAAATAACTCAATCTCAGTTTCACATTAAGTGTAATTATAAGTACAATAAACAGTAAACATATGGAGCATAGTAAAAAAGGGAACTTTGAATAATTGTGTATAATCACAGCATGTGAAATCTGGAAAAACCAGCTACATAATTTAACAGAAACCACAAAACCATGTGACTTAGACTAGCCCTTTTTCATACTAATATCTCAGCACTATTAACATCAACATCATCATCATGATCCTTTTGTGGTGCTGTTTTGATCAATTTAACTGATGAAAAAGTAACGAGCAGGGAGCTCGGCTCAGTCATGGGATTTAAGAGACCTCAGTAACCTTTAGCTGTTGAAAGATCCCCAAAGGGAGACCCTTACTCAAGTCTCAGGAAATTGCGGACTCCAGACACAGAGAGACCATTTTGGATGTAATACACAAAGGCAAGGTTTATTATGGAGATCTATTACGGAGATCTCCGGGCCGACACGAATCCCATGCAGGAGACAGAGGTGTCAACCCCAAGTGGCTGGGAGAAGGGCTTTTTAAAGGAAGAAATCACAAGCTCCAGGAGATGAGGGGATGTCAAAAGGAAATACCAAAAATGTCACAAGGGGAAACTCTCAAAGTCAGAGGATTGTTCTTAAGACTCTAGGGTTTAAATCAGGGGAAAGGTTAAGCATTCTCCTGAGAGCAGATCTTGATTGTCCTTTAGGGTAAATGTTTGTCAGAGTTGATGAGGCATCTGCATCTGAAACACATCTGGTTAGGCTTGCTGGTTTCCTCGAATACTCTCTGCAGGACACAATGGCTGGAGGGCACAATGGGGGCTTGAACAAACATCACAGAGGCAGAACAAAACCCATTACTCATTTACTCACATCCGGTGATAAGCAAGGGTCACTGAGTCTGAACCAGTTCTCCTGCATTTTTAACAATCTGTCTTCTTGAGTCAGATCCTGTTGCTGAGTTTTGAGCTAATTTAAAACTCTATCTTTCACTGTGAGCCTAGATTTTAGGAGCAACACTTTCCATCGTGTAATCTGGGCCCCACGCTTTAGAACACTGAAACATTAGGATGCAGAGATGGCAAAGCTGCGATTACATAGCATCCCTACTTAGGCTTTTGGTAGGAGGTTGGTTAGACTTGGTCCTATTAAAGATGGAAAAAAAAATCCCCTTGGTCCTATTAAAGATGGAAAAAAAAATTCCTGATGGCCATTTGGAAGTCTCACTGTGAAGGACTATGGATTTTATGGTTTCATGGTTCTGACTCATCTAAGACCCAGAGGTCATCAACCCAGTATATCCTGCTTACCACCTTTAGTGTATCTTACCATATACAAATGCATCGACCTGTCCTTCTCACCTGTGCTCACCTGCTCTTCATTACCTGTCCCTCCTCCCCTAAACCCTCATCAACTCCCCTAAATTTTCGAGCTACTGCAACTTTAACTCTAAATTTTCAAGCTACTGAAATTTTAATTATTTCAAAGTCTTTAGTTCAGGTATTTCATATAGGGTGACAGATGTTTCGATTTTCAAAACATGTCTTAGCATGAAGAATAAGTGCAACAACATGGATTAACTCGGCCAACTGCTTTCCAAGAGATTTCCCAGACATTTTTAGTTGCTAACTATTACTATCTACCACATTAGAATGTATCTTTGAAAATGAGATACAAAGTAAACGAAAGGATTTCACTCTCTGAAGCTACCAATGTAGGTGGTTATAAGGCATGCATCCACAGAGCATTTCACAAATTGACTTGTGTCCTGCTCAGTGTATCAGGATGAATGAATTTGATTCGAACTATCTTCAGTTAAATATGAATTTATTAAAAAGTCATCAGTTTCATAGTAATTTCTGATCAATTTATAAATGCCTCCCCCCCCCGAATATAAAAACCTCCATTACATTCTACACCACTCTAGCTCTACCTATTACACTACCTGAGTAGCCACAGTTTGAAGCTTGTGGTTTGCAGTTTTACATACATCAAATATTACTTTCTTCTCTCAAAGTGTGAGAAGTGGTTAACATAGGAATCTTCCTTTCTCCATTGTTTTACAGATGATGCTGATTTCCATGGAGTTGCTGGATCTAAAAGAGAAAATACAAGATGCAGGATTTTGTGCTTAATCATGTCCTTCTTTGAAATAAACTCCCCTTTAAAAGTATTAACATATTCTATTTGCCTCTAGGACTATCAGAAAGTCTGATTGCCTAGGCTTAATTTGTTTGTGAAGACATTCTCTTTATCTTAATGAATGACTTGCAGTTCTGACTTTGGAAGTTATTTCCCTAACATATTATGAGAGATCAAAAACTCAATCAGTTTCCAATGACATAACAAATAATGCAATTTTCTCTGTTAAGTAGCTGTTATTAACTCTAGTAACATTAGACACAGATTGCTGTAACTGTTCCAATTTTCTGTTTTAAAAGTAGAAGGCTTGTATCTACTACATAGACAAGATTTTTCCAAAAGTTGGAAATTTATTTTGTGAGATCATGTTCATATATGTGTATTAGTTCAACTTCTCACGCTTAACTTTTGATCTCTTCAAGCTCAAAAGATGAGACTTTTTAAATACACTTAATAAGAAAACATTACATAGCAAACCTCGAGTTTCACACCCAGTAATAATTGGAATAATCTTTAGAAGTAAGAAGCATGGTGGTGGGGGTACTGAAAATGTTGGCATCTTGTTGCTAAGGAACTGTGTGATTGAAGTGATATGCCTATTGGGGTTTTCTCTTCTTTTACATTTGTAAAATTAGAAATAATAAAAAGGATGGACAAGGTTTGAAAGCGTGATTTAGAAGTTTCACATAACTGCAACATACTCAAACATCTGTTGTTCCCTTGGTGAACAATTTCCCATGATTTTTTACGTTGGCGTAGCCTATTGAAGAAATAGCGCAAGGTGTAAGCATTCAAAATTCTTACCAGTTTACTAATGTATCACTTCGAAAAAAGTCTTAATCTAATGGTTCTGGGAAACTTCTTTAAGATAAGGGCCATTTCATCTCATATTGGGAACTTTTCTTCAAAAATGAGACGGATCCTTTCTCCTTGATCTTTAGTTACCCGAAGCTTTTCTGGGAAATTTTAAAATCTTTTCACAGTCTTTCGGGGGAAGGGGGGGGGGAGAAAAGAGAGAGAAGGAAAGAAATAGAAACTACAAATCCCAGGAGGCAAAGCTTCAGACATACGCCCTCCTGCTCTCTTCGCCCCCAAATTGAGTTCTCGAAAACTCAGGTTGAGGCATCCTGCTATATGCCTGAAAGAAGTGTCCGCAGTTCGCCCGGCCTTTTAGCACGGCATCATCTGGTGCCTTTAAGTCGGTGCCTAGGCGTCTACGCGCGACGCCACGCAGAGCGGGTGGGCGTGGCAGACATCACCTGTTCGGGGCGACGCACGCGCAGTACGGGCGCGGCGAGGGGGCGGGGCGAGGGGCGGGGCCGACAGAACCAGGCTGGCCGAGCTCTGCTGCTTCTGGGCTGCTCCAGCGCTGAGGAGGCAACCCGGAGGCAGGGTGTGAGAAGCTTCCCTGGCGCTGTCCAACATGGAGGAGCTGACGGCCGCCGGCAAAGCCTGCGGAGCGGACTGAGCTCGCGTCTCTTCTCCAGGCAGCAGGGAGGGCGCGGAGCCTACAGGGCTGGGCAGCCTGCACGCCCCGGGGCGGACCCCGGCTGGCGGGGCTCGGACGGCTACGGGCTTCTGCACCGGGACGTGTCCCGCCGAGCCATGGGCAACGAGGCGAGCTTGGAAGGGGAAGGGCTCCCCGAAGGGCTGGCGGCGGCCGCAGGCGGGGCTGGCGGTTCGGGGAGCGCCCTGCACCCCGGGATCCCAGCCGGCATGGAGGCGGACCTGAGCCAGCTGAGCGAGGAGGAGAGGAGACAGATCGCTGCTGTCATGTCAAGGGCGCAGGGGCTGCCCAAGGGAAGCGTCCCCGCGGCCGCTGCGGAGTCGCCCTCCATGCACAGGCACGCACAGCATGATGGAGAGGTCCAAGCATATATATACCGCTTCCCGTGCACGTATGTGTATGTGCCCGCACGGTGGTACATATATGTCGCCTCCCTTCATTTTATTCTCCCTAATGGGGTGGCGATAAGGCGATCATAAGCTTCTGGATGGGCGGAATAAAAATGATGCAGTGTAGAGTTTCTGGTGGGATAGTCATGGGTTGCATTCTTGGAATTGTGATTTTTGGTTGTGATCCCCCTCCCCTTGGCCTTTTGCAACCTTTTGCTCTAGGTTGGTGTGGAGAGACGCCCTACAGTGTTTTACTAATCTGGAAATCTTCCATTAATACCACACAGACGTGTTGAAAATGGATAGAACTGGGTTGCTTGTTTACCTGTAAGCTTAAACCTCCTTAGTGTTCTGAGGTCTTTTTTCTCTGAGAATGATGTGTAAATATTCTTATAACAATACCCTTATCCCCCTGGAGGTGACTGGTCCTCCCTTTCCAACCTGTCCCCAGAGAACATGAGCTGCCTAGGTGAAAGGATTAGAATAAATATACCTTTTATATTCAGTGAAGGCCCTAAGATATTTTGTGACATTAAACAGATGGTTTGGTCACAGCAGAGCAGGTGCTGTACATGTATTTCTGAATTAGCATATGCTAGTTTAAAAACCGTTGCTCTTTTATAATGCAAAAATGACTTTCAGTTTATAGAACATGTGAATTTGTATTACCTTAAGATTAGGTTTCAATACACACTTAAAAACAAAATAAATGAATGACAGTTATAAAACTAATCTGTGATCTTAACATATTCATCCCCTCTCTAGCTTTTCCTTTTTCCCTTTCTCATTGAATAAGTTGTTTGCTAATTAGAGGGCCATGAGGGTATAATCTCGTTTTCTCCACCTTTGTTGCTGTAAACAAATCCTTTTACTTTACGTCCCTTCCTCAGAAAAAAATATTTATCCATGGTCCTGAAACATCCGTTGAAACAACTGACAGGACGTCCACAATCTTCACTTGAGATACTGAAAGGTGGAGAGCGCTCTGCTTCATAAAGTTGGAAAAGAATTCAGCTAAGCTCCCAGAATGCAAATACAAATGCGTAGTTTTACCAAGTATAATGAACACAGGAGCAGGCTAAATTTCTGAAGGGCAGTGATTTTCTCTTCATATGCACCATCTGAAATGTTGGGAATCTGTCGGGTAAAAAGCCCTATTTAATTTGAAAGAAAACAGTAGCGTTCGAATTAGCCCCCAAATTTGAAATGTACTTATTGCTTTAAAACTAGTATTTTTTTTTTTTTGGCCTTTTTCTTTAATGATTGTAAGATGCGCTGCTTTTCTTTACTTGCTGGAATCCTGACTTTGGAAAAACCTCAAGAGTGCATTCAGTCTGTCGTTTTAGGATAGTGACAGGGAGCAGTGCTTTTATTAGCTACATCTATCATCTTTTCCAGAGGGGCTCATGCAACAGGTCTAGCATGGATGCAAGTGCAAGACTGGTGTTTGCGTTTCCATCTTGCTTCTGCACAACAGATGCTGAAGAAAAAATTCTGCCCGTACATGTGTTACCGGTGTTGGATATGTATTGCAGTATACTTTCAGAGTTTCCCATTACCAACTGGACACTAAGGAATGATTATTATTAGGCAATTTGTGCCCTAAATTGCAACTGGTAATGGTTTGCAAAAGATATGCACGAAGAATTTCTGATTTTTTTGTGACACATGTATATTTTGCTGAAATATCTCCATAAAAGACATTGGGGGAAAATATGCATCTGTATGGTAATGAGTCACTTTGGCCTGTCATCTAGACTTTCAGGATCATAGTCATTAAATACATGTGTATATAGAAAGCCTAAATTATTTCAAATCTTAAGAACCTAAGAGATGTGCATTTAAGAATGGCAGAATTTATCTATTCTACTTTATTTTTGAGAAGTAAGGATTTTCAGGTCCAAGACAGATTATCATATTGATTTTTATATGACTCGTGGCAAATTAATATGCATTTCTTGACCCACGTGTGTCTCAGGTTCCTTGTCTCTAAGGAATATAATAAGGTTTGTCTTACCTGTCTCAGGAAGTCATTTTGAGGATGACCCAAAAGTTCACAGTGTTTTTGTTTTTGTTTTTGCTGGATTTTTAATGATAAGGAGTGTACAAAAGGCATGGGAATCTCAACGCCAGCCATGGAAAACACTCAATATGGCCACAGACACATGTTGTATTATTCATTGTTAGAAATACTTTTAATACAAATTTATATTCCTTTACACATGGATAAGTGCGTGTGAATCCTCCTAGCAGCACCCCCATTACGAGGCTGGAGGCCAGACTTTTTAAAACTAGGTTCACGGCTTTAAGTTATTCTCTTAGTCTGTGAAATCCCATACCCTCGCTAGTATAGAAGTGAATAGACATTTCTAAGGTTATCCTTATTTCTGATATGGAATACTCTCTGTGACTCAGCACTGCCAAATTGTCACTGACTGCCGTGTTACATTTAAAAACATTTCATCATTCCAGCTGTTTCCACATTATTATATTTGCATATGCCTGAAATATCATTTTATCTAAACCAGCCTCTCTACTGACTTATGGAAGATAAGTTCTAATCTGGGAATGGCAATAGTAAAATGAAAAAAAAAAGGAAGTGGGATTAAACAGAAATAACCTCAGTTGGAATCAGAATAAGATTCCAAAAAAAAAAAAAAAAAAAAAAACTCTTCATAATGCTGACCTATTGAAGACCCAGTGATAGACAATTTTGTTACTACCATTCATTTTATTCAAGAACATGTGATTTGAGGTAGCTTACAGAAAAAACTCCTGTGATAAAAGATACAAATTGTGAATTGATGATTTCCTTTAGTGCTCCTTTGAGCCTTCCCTGCTGAGTGACCATCTGCTCAACTGTGTCTTGTTCGGTTGGTTTAGTTCGGTGTTTGTTTTTTTGTTGTTTGTTTGCTTGCTTGTTTGTTTAATATCAAACAATAGGTCAAGTCCAGGTTCTTAAGCGAACATGGGAAGTATCCATTTAAATCTTAGAAAACCTTTAGAAGAACTCAAGAGGCCAAAACCTGATATGTCCATTCATTGGTTTTCACGTTCAGGTACTCACTGATTCATCAAACATTAATGCTCTTCAAGATGCCAGGTCTGATTCTCAAAAGGAAGAGATGAGTGACAAGGGTCCTTCTAGTTACCAGTTCAGTGGATAAGACACCGATTACATTTTACTTCATTCTTAGCAGGACGGTTGTTACGGCAAACAGCTCAGAAAACCACAGTCACTCACGCACCTTTACATCTTGGTCTGGTGTCTTTGTGGGTTTCTTTCTATTTGCCTTCAAAAAAAACTTGAATTTACAAACTGAAAGGAGTTAAAACTAAGTTATGATTTGGGACCAGTCTTTATGGCTATGTAAGTCTTTTCTGGAAGGAACCTCTTTAACACAGCATAAGCTAATTTTTGTGGGGTGTTTATGCAATTATGATATAATATAATAAATATAACGTGTGCCACATGCAGCTTATTTTCAATTTTGGTGTCTTTGTTTTGCTATTTTTGAAGTTCCTTTTTTGTCACTTCCTATGATACATACATGGGGTTAGATGAAGAAACTGTGTCACAAGATACAGATTAAGATAGGTTTAACAGTATTTTCAGAAAATGCCAATTAAATAAAATCAAGAATAGATGTTCTGGCCTTTGTTTAAAGATAATTCTCAAGGACCACATACAAAGGTGCAGTATAGTGAAATTCCTACAAAATTACATATAAGATAGGAAGATCTATAAGGTAATCCTTCCAATGGAGCTTTGCATTGTAACATCAACTGAAAATAGAACGTTTCTAGAAAAATGCCAAACTCCTCATAATCTATCAGTTTGGAAATATTTCGTGTTAGGTACTGTGGCTCTTCTTCCTTCCTCTGGAAAGAAAGGGCATCTATAAAAAAGCATTTGCAATATGTTCAAATGTAAATATGTAGCAGTGATTTAAAAAAATCACAGGGTTTTTGGAAATGACCCTGGAAATAGTTTTGAGTCTTCTTTTTTATTAATGAAAGCTTTGGAAAAATAGTAACATATTTCCTTTTAAAAATTCCTTTCTTGGAAGAACCTTCCCACACTGTTCTATTATTGTTGCCTTAATATTATATAGTGCTGGGATCACTTGAAGCACCTTGCACTTTCCAGGCAGATACTGTACCGGTGAGCTACAATCTACAATACTCTCATTTTACTACACCATATGCATATATAGTAGTGAAAATTATTTTCTTTATGAGTCTTTGCTACAAGTAATACTTTTCCATTTCTTTCACCTCTCTATTAGATCCTGATTTACATGGGAAGGATTAAGAAAGTTCTGAATAAAATTATTAACTAGCACAAAGTTCAAAATTTGTAGCTGTGTCCCTAACTAGCCAAGTTTGATTTGAATAAAACCATGGAATGTGTATGGTAATTATTTCATATTTCAGGAGCTCCCATGTCATTAATTCTTTTTCCATGTTTATTTCAAAGAGAAATGCATGTTTTTCAAATGTAAAAGGACATAAATAAAACAAAACTATTTATCTGGTTTTCTCCACCGTTACAGTGTAGAATTTGTTTAGTTGTACTTTTGTTGTTGACAGGAATGGTTTGTTCAAAATTTAAAGTTTATCATAGTTGTAGAATGTTTTCAAAAAATATAATTGTTTTGTAAAGCTACTTGTCACAGCTCTCTAGCAATGCCAGTGATAATTGTTAAAATTGCCACTGTGCCAATAAATAATGTAATAAACACTTTACGATTAGTAAGTATATGTATATAAGTTTTCATTATTTAACAACTAATCACTACCCACAAAGGATTTTTGCTATATTACTTTGTTGAAATTTTCTACCCATTTAAAATAACAGACAAGAAAACTTTTTCAAGTCAATCTAGGTTGCAACAAAAATTGTGCCTACATGTGTTTTAGTTACAAAAAATCCAATCGTTTTAAATATTGGTTTGATTTGAATTAATTTCCACTATTTTCATTTTCTAGGAAACAAGAGTTGGATAGTAGTCAGGCTCCACAACAACCAGGAAAGCCACCGGACCCTGGGCGTCCCACTCAGCCTGGTCTCAGTAAAAGCAGAACTACGGACACGTTTAGGTCAGAGCAGAAGCTGCCTGGAAGGAGTCCGTCCACGATCAGCTTGAAAGAATCGAAGTCCAGAACTGATTTTAAGGAAGAATACAAGTCTAGTATGATGCCTGGTTTCTTCTCAGATGTTAACCCGTTAAGTGCTGTCTCCTCTGTTGTAAATAAATTCAACCCTTTTGATTTGATATCAGACTCTGAGGCATCCCAGGAGGAAACTACAAAGAAACAAAAAGTTGTCCAGAAGGAGCAAGGGAAATCGGAAGGAATGGCAAAACCTCCCTTACAGCAACCATCACCTAAGCCGATCCCTAAACAGCAAGGACAAGTGAAGGAAGTGATCCAGCAAGACAGCTCTCCCAAGTCAGTATCTTCCCAGCAAGCAGAAAAAGTAAAACCACAAGCCCCTGGCACAGGAAAGCCTTCCCAACAGAGTCCAGCCCAAACACCAGCTCAGCAAGCTAGTCCTGGAAAACCTGTAGCCCAACAGCCTGGATCTGCAAAGGCCACAGTCCAGCAGCCAGGGCCAGCAAAGTCCCCAGCTCAACCAGCAGGGACAGGGAAATCCCCAGCCCAACCTCCAGCCAAGACCCCAGGTCAGCAGGCTGGATTAGAGAAGACCTCATCATCGCAGCAGCCTGGGCCAAAGTCTCTAGCCCAGACTCCTGGTCATGGGAAGTTTCCACTGGGGCCAGTAAAGTCTCCAGCCCAGCAGCCAGGGACAGCAAAACACCCAGCTCAACAGCCTGGCCCACAGACTGCAGCTAAGGTACCTGGGCCTACAAAAACTCCAGCTCAGCAATCTGGACCTGGAAAGACACCAGCTCAACAGCCAGGTCCAACAAAGCCTTCACCTCAGCAACCCATTCCAGCAAAGCCCCAGCCTCAGCAACCTGTTGCCACAAAAACTCAGCCTCAACAGTCTGCCCCAGCAAAACCCCAGCCTCAGCAGCCAGCCCCAGCAAAGCCCCAGCCTCAGCAGCCAACTCCAGCAAAGCCTCAGCCTCAACCGCCCACCCCAGCAAAGCCCCAGCCTCAACCGCCCACAGCAACAAAGCCCCAGCCTCAACCGCCCACAGCAACAAAGCCCCACCATCAACAGCCAGGCCTGGCAAAACCTTCAGCTCAGCAACCTACAAAATCGATAAGCCAAACGGTAACTGGACGACCTCTGCAACCACCACCAACTTCTGCAGCACAGACTCCAGCACAAGGCCTCTCGAAAACCATCTGTCCTCTTTGCAACACCACTGAACTTCTGTTGCATATTCCAGAAAAGGCCAATTTTAACACATGCACTGAGTGTCAAAGCACCGTCTGTAGCCTCTGTGGTTTTAACCCCAACCCTCATTTAACTGAGGTGAGTGCATTAAGTTACCAATCCGAGCTCTGGAAACAAAGCATTGCTGTCCACACATGAGGCCTCCTCTGTTACGTAGGCCAGGGAGAAGTTGTCTCAATCTCTCCCTGTCTTTCTTCATCCTTCCCTCCCTCCCTTCCTCGCTTTTGTCCTTTTCTTTTCCCTGTCAATTGTGAATTTATTTTTATAAAGTATTCTCTCAAATGACAACGCTAACATAGTTCGGAAAGGTTTCTGAAAAGGTGGTGTATAATACAAATATGAATTGAATGTAGGAGCTGAGCTCCGGAATTCACTCGGTGTTTATTATTTACATCATTTGTTGTTTGCCATGAACTGGTATTGCTTCAATTTTATAGCTGATGCTCTCACCTACCAGATTTTGATATCATTGCCATATGGCTTATTTCAGTATCTATCTATCTATCTATCTATCTATCTATCTATCTATCTATCTATCTATCTACTTTATTTATTTATTTATTTATTTATTTATTTATTTATTTATTTATTTATCTAGTTATTTATTTATTGGGACAAGGTTTTCTATGTAGCCCAACCTAACTAGAAATCACATAGTTCAAGTTGCTTCTAACTTGTGGTCCTCATTCTAAGCTTTCCAAATATGGGGATAAATTGGCATTCTCGACACCACCCAACTCTTATTTTGATACTATGAACCGAAATATCGCACTTAAGGAATGCAATGAGTAATTATCTTCAAGTTTCCAAAGGCTTCTTTTTATTATTATCTGGAATTCAGTATTCAACTAGAACATGCCCATCCCCATTGGTGATTCCTCTACACCCAAAGATGACACCCTTCCCTCATTGTTGAGAGTCCCGTATGGGTGAATTCACAGAAAAGAAGTTATTAAAGAGGACTCCTCATTGATGTCTGGGTTTTCAGAAGATGCGTTTATGTCAGCTACCTATATAAGCTGCTTAACCATCAAAAGAAAGGGTACAAAAATGAGGCAGAAGGCTATGGACGTTTGCTCTCAGTACTGATAAAATAATTCTCAGGTAGTCAGAAAGTACTAGCTTAGCATTTAAAGACCTGGAGTAAAATACTATTTTGATTGTTGCTATTGGGGACTAGGGAGAAGAGAATAAATGTCACACTGCGGTGGAAAACCCAGGAAACTCTTTGAATTGAAAAATAATACCATGTTTAATTTTCTGAGTCTGGGTTACTTCACTCAGGATGATTTTTTTTTCTAGTTCCATCTACTTGCCTACAAATTTCATGATTTCATTTTTAAATGGCTAAGTAACTTCATTTTATAAATATAGCATACTTTCTTTATCCTTTTGTCTATTGAGGGTCATGTAGGCTGTTTCCAGCCACTGGCTACTGTGAATAGAGCAGTAATTAGCCTGGCTGAGCAAGTGTTCCTGAGGTGGGGCGGAACACCTTTGGGTATGTGCCCAAGAGGACTATGGTTTGTTTAATCTTGAGGTAGATGGACTCCCATCTCTCTGAAGACCCACCACATTGATTTCCACAGAGGCTGTACAAGTTTGTACTCCCACTAGCAATGGCTGTGCGTTCCCTTTACCCCAGAACCTTCTCATCCCGAGCTCTCACTCATTTTATTGATCTTAGCCATTTTGGTGGGTGTTAAGATGAAATCTCAAAGTAGTTTTGAGTTGTGTTTCCCTGATGGCTAAGGATTTCCTCTTTTGAGAGTCCTCTTTTTACATCTGTACTCCATTTTAAAATTGCATTGTTTTTGACATTTAGTGTTTTGAATTCTTTACATATTCTGGATCCTAGCCCTCTATTGGATGTATAAATGGATAAAACCATTTTGTCCATATGCACTGACAAAATGGCGCTGTCATTTGTCATGGAGAAGCTTTTCAGTTTTATGAGGACCCATTTATTAATTGTTGATTTCAGTGCTTGTGCTAATGGTATTGTGTCAAGAAAGTCCTTTCCCATGTCAATGAGTCAAGACAATTCCCCACGTTCCCTTCTATCAGGTTCACTGTATCTAGTCTTATGTTCAGGTCTTTGATCCACTAGGAGTTGAGTTTGTGCAGGTGATAATTATGAATCTATTTGTATCCTTCATGCTGGCTGCTTCTGTAATTTTTTTTTAATTTGGAGAGAATATAATGCATAGTTGGGAATAGGAAACATTTTAATCTGAAGCCAACATTGTCATAAACGTGTAGATTGGATGTGAATATAGAACTTCTAGTATCTGTTTCTAACCTAGAATATATTAATTTCACACAATTGAGCCTAACATGAAAATATGTTAACAAACCACAAAGCAAACATGTTGTTTAGATATCAAATGGAAACTCTTTTTTTTTAGCTTGCAGAAGCTTTGACTTGAGTAGTTTTATGTTCTGATTGTATTTTCAATAGAAAAATACATGACATGATGACATGCAAATTGTTCTCGTAGTAGGCAGAAGTAACACGAAGATAGAGTAATAATAAAGAGGGAACGTGAACGGAAAAGTGGTTGAAGAGATAGGCGGAGCTTTATAGTCTTTTTTTCATTTGAGGAGGTCTGGTACCTTCTACTCTATAAACAGTGCACTTAGTCCATTTGGAAGGCAGTCGTTAGTGGGCTCTTGGTGCATCGTGTCTGAACACTCATAGATAACTGACAATAGGAAATGAAAAAGTGTGCGATTTAAATATCCCTCAAGGATAGGGTTGTCTACTCTATTTTAATGAAACTGTGTCAATAGTATTAATGGTGATCACTAGTTGTTGTGTTCACTTGGTCATTTTTTGTTTCCTGAATTATTTTAGTTTTGAAACCAAAACTTTTAATGGATTCTACAATCATTTAAATGAGCCATTACTTGCTTATAGAATTACAATAAATAAGAACACAGTATTATGTGTTCTTATCAATGAGGACCAGCATCATATTGTAATTAGGTGTGTGTGTGTGTGTGTATTTCTGTTTGCATGTGTGTGTGTGTGTGTGTGTGTGTGTGTGTGTGTGTGTACATAAAACTTAAAATTTTAGTAAAATTTAATTTGGAGCCATAGTATACTCTTTTGATGATTCAGTGCATGGCTTGAAAGAAGGATGGTATTTTCATTGAATATTTGCATTTGTTATGCTTTAGTGCCAAGTCATAAACTAAAGATTACACCTAGAAATATGTTTCCTTTATTGTTTATATGTCCAGAATTTGGAAGATAGATATTATTTAAATGTCTTATACATGGAAGGCATTCTGCTACATGGTTATAGGATGGACACGTGACTAAAGCATGAATGCTGAACTTATCATGATTAAAACATTAAAACATGAATAAAATATAACAATTAAAATAACATGAAAAATGTACAGATAAATCATGTCTGCACCAGTAAATATGATATGGATTTAGGTGATAAGGGATATGCAAGATTTAAACAAATTTGAGGAACTGTTGAGAAGGAAGCATTCATTTCCAGTGGATAAGATTGAGGAAGAGAATCTTTCCCATGGACTGTATCAGGACAAATACTAGAGAATGTGCAACAGGCTAGGACTTGACTAAGACCGGGACATAGAACAACACCAAGTGTGCTGACAGTATTAAGAGTAAATCAGGGAGCAGTGGGGTGGCTTGGTATATAGAGGCATTAAGCGTACTTGCTGTGCAGGCCCAGTGCTCTGAACTGGGTTCCCCAGATCACAGAGTGGAAGGAAATTACTGACTCCCGAGTTTCCCTCTGATCTGCATATGTGCACTGTGGTATTCCCAGGCACTCTTCTGTAATTCAGCTTAGCCCTCTATGTAGAGTGGAAGGCCGTTGAATTACCGGCCCACTCTGGAGACTGTTGAGATGGGAGCTGCTCCACAAAGATCTTAAAAGCCTCTGGCGGCCAGCCTAGAGCTCTGGAATGGAGAGGAAGTCAGAGCTAGAGCTCTGATGCTCCATTAATGGAATTAATAAGTACAATGCAGGCTTTCTTTGAGTCTGCTTTCTGACACACACAGGACATTTGCTTTCTAATTAGTGACAAATGACTTTTGTTGTTTTTATGAATTTACTTCATCACCATCACTGAATAACGTCAGGCAAGACACAGTTGTGCACAGATTTAACATACTGGATTGTTCTTTAACTCTTCTGAAGTTACACGATGTAAAAAAAATGACTTGTCATTTTCAAAACATTGAGAATATACTAAATATTATTGATGATGTTTAATTTGTTTAATTTTTTTAGAAATTATACATAGCTTTTGGTCAAAACTAGATGTTTAATTAAACAAAATCATGACTACCTTCCAAGATTAAAAAAAAAAGCAACAAAACCAGACTAGACTTTAATATATAGATGTACATGTAAAACTTGTTTAAAGGATGAAACAGAATATGCTTAATAGACTTTAGTAGAAGAAAGTGGTTTCACTAGTCACCTTGTAGTGATGGTCCTGTCATTACTTCTGATTTAAGAGAAACTCTGTGTGTGAATGTATGTGTTTATGTGTGTATGTGTAAGTTAGTGTGCATACATGTTTGTGTGTGCGATTATATAGGTGTGTGTTTGGGTGTGTGTGTGTGTGTGTGTGTGTGTGTGTGTGTGTGTCTGTCTGTCTGTCTGTTCAGAAGGGATTATTAAGAAGTCCCAGAAAGAGAGAGCTATGGTAAACAAGAAGAGACTGCCTGACACTTGTGGTGAAAGAAAGATAGGCTAGCATTCTTCTCGTGGGAGAGAGCTGAAAGAAGTATTCCAAATGAGGAAGGTTGTTTGTTTGTTTGTTTGTTTGTTTGTTTTTAATTGCTTGATGTTTTTAGCACACAGATTTATTTTGCTATTGTTGTTGGCACCTCCAAGTCTAAGTAAAATTGCTACACAATTCACCTTCGTATCCCTTTTAAAAAAAGACCAGCTCACAAATGTTGATCACTTCTCTTATGGCTCCATGTTTTGAGGTATTAAAGTATAGCACCTCCGGAAAATATGAAATAAAACTAGTAATATAAGTTGATTGGGTGAAGCAGTCACAGAAAAAGACGGAAATTGCAAGCAGTTGCAAGGATGAGGAAAAAAACTGCACAATGAGATCTCTGAGATCCTTTGAATCAGTAAATATACAAATGAGGTGGCTTCATTCAGGAAGCATAAATAACGTAATTTATGTGCCTTCTGAGAAAGATTTAAAAGGATAAGGCATTAATGATTATCACACTCAGATTTCAGTGGGCCGACTGGAGCTAAAAATGGTAATGACTTGGAAAACAAAAACCTATCATTGCCTCAGATTAGAGAACAACAAAAGAGTCAGCAAAGTTCTTCAACGACTTGCTAACATCCACTATGCTTCATGGATGTTCTAGATTCTGGACATTTGGGCATGAGCAAACTAGGCTAGAGTTTTTACCCTCTGGGAGGGTATTCTAGTCAGCATCACAAATAACTCAAACATATGGTGCGGCAGATGGTCAAAGTGTTATAAAGAAAACGCACGGCAGGAGCCTGTGTTATATACACGAAAGAGATGGGGGTGAGAGCTGTGGCTTGCTTTCTCTCTTTCAATAGAAAGCTGGTATTTTAGGGTTAGTGGATGACTTGGGTTCTAAGTGTTTTAATGAAGTAGACGAGATAACTCAGTGGGAAATGTGTTTGCAACCCAGCGTGATGAATGGAATTCTTGTCCTGGAACTCATATCTTGAAGGGGAAAACCCAAAAGATGTCTTCAGACTTCTACACTACTACAATGAAATCTGTGTGCCACTATACACAAAATAACTAAGGAACACGGTAAATCATAACTTTAACTGAAGTTCTAATTATTGCGTGTAATTGAATGTGCACAGTGAGAGTGATAAAGAAAGTAGGGCTGCATTTAATAATGTGTAATTCTATGCCATTTTATGAATGAGATCAACTCATTCATAAAATTCCCACTGAATTATTCCTAGAAGTAGGTGGCATCAAGTCATCTTTTGGTAAAAGTCAGTTTATACGCCAAGATAGAAACATAGAGCATTGTAAATATATAACTTAAACATGAAATCTAAACTCATGATGCTACAGCACTATCCACTACAGGCTGTAAAACCAGAAGTTAATGGTGTTGGTTCCAGAGTGCCTGCATCAGCACGGATGAAGACGGCTTTTACTTTGAATGGTACATCTTTTGTACCACTTTTTAAAACTTATATACTCGTGTCCAAACTAAAATCAACACTGGGGTAATCTGAAGAGTTCACTTGATCAGCATTATTAGTTAAAAAAATGTATATGATGTTAAGGGTTTGATAAATTATTTAAATTACATTTTATTTAAAAAAAAAATCTTTAGCCCTGGTGATTGTGCAGAACGACTTTCTCTTACTGCAGTAACTACCTGGATAGTTTGTGAAGAGAGAAGTTTTGTTTTGGTTCACAGATTTGCAGTTTTATTTTCGGATCAGTGGCCTGGTGCTGGGCCTGCGAGGACACAGGGCATCATGGCAGGAACAGGAGAAGGAGCAGAACTACTTGCCTCTTGGTTGGACAGCAAAGGTCAATGGGAAGGCGGGACAAGCTCTTTCACGATCTCCTTCATAGAAATGGTCTTAGTGAGTAGATCATAGGCCCATCCCTGAGTTTCCATCAGCTCTCAGTAGATCCTATTATGAGGACCAGGGTTCGAACATGTGGGCCTCTGGGAGGCATTACAGATGCCAACCATAATAACAATCTAATTAATGAAGTTAGGAGAATTTGTGGTTGTGGATAATATGAGTTTTATAATATTTCAAAATAGCATGTTCACAGTGCTCTTCAGTCAATATCTTTAGTCATTATTTTTTTCACCAAGATTATGTCCTTTAACTAGTATCATGTTCATTTGAAGTCTTAAGAGCAATGACATTTCACAAACCTAAGCATAGGATTTTTGGAAGATACAAGGCATTTGCTTTGCTGCAATGATATAGAAGTTCCTACCTCTTTTACTATTAAAAGTAGAATATCTTCCTTATAACTAATCGACTTTGCCATTAAAATTAGTGTCCTTAAAATGTTTAACTTACCAGAAAGACAAGATTATTTAATTGTCTGTACTATTTAAATATGTTCAAAATATTACACTGAATCCTAATCTTTTAAGCAGTCTCTCTGATCTTTTTTTTCCTTGAATGTTCTGTGTACAGCTTCATGCCGTATTTACAGGCTTAGCCACTAGAAGTAAGCCATTACATTTTGGGTTTTTTGCCTTCTAAATGACTAACCATTTCATATGTTTTTCTGAAGAGTTTTCTTTTCCTATGTTTAGTTGGCTTGTTATGTATTATTACAAGTAGTATTATGGTCCATATAGTTTAGCAATGACAGATGTTGTTCTATGAAAGCAGATAACTAAGGATAATGAGGTCACTTATTGAATCAGTAAATAAGTTTAATGTAGTGAGTAATAGCAACACCTGCCCGTTCCTGTCCTTTGAGAAAGCATGTATTTGTAACATTTTAACTCATGTCAAATATTAATTGCCCTTGACAAGGCAACCTGTTACATACAGATATTTCAAGACTATTTCACTGAAGACAAATGTATAAAAATAATCTACTTTCTGCAAATAATATTAAATACATGGATAGTATTCAGGTGATATGAGGTCCAGTTTTAGCTCTGCCCTCATGCTTGGCGGTAGGAGCATAACTTTATTAGAAATATTAAATTAATAGAACTTTACAATAAACAACGTTTATTTCTGTTGCCTTAAGAAAGATACTGATCTTTCATCGCAAATCTGGGAAATACTAATTTGAGCATTGTATGTTTTAAATGGTTTATTTATTAATTTATTTCAATTTTGACCTTTGGTACTTTCTTGTTGAGGTATTTAAAGTTTAAAATTATATCAGAATTCAAATGGAAAAGCAATTTGAAATATGTAACACTTGCTTATTAGTTAGTGGTAAGATGATTCTGAAAAGTTGAAAACATATGCGATCCCAGATTTGAACTTTAGGAGTTTGAAGTCTTGTTTAACTAAATCAACTCGTTTGTTCTGTTCAAGCCTCTCTCTTTCTGAGTGGTTTGTTTCTTTTTTTTTTTCATTGAGATACCAGACATAATTAAAAGTCACAGTAGGCTATAAAACTAGAACTGTTCTTAAGCTGACATTATGTATACATCTTTTTCTTGTTGTTATTAATTGGTGTAATATTCTCAAAGACAGTAGGGAGTTGCTCCATTGTTGTTAGTTTCATTTGTAGTTAAAAAAAATTCGTCATAAGATTTTAAGTTTATAGTGGCAAACAATTTGCCATCAAGAGTACCTACAAGAATTCAAATTTACTGATCCCTAAAGTTAGCATCTATCTATAGAAGATAACTTTGTCCCTAATTAGATATTAGGCTCTCTAGGCATTCTCTAAATTTCTAAGTTACAGACTACATGTGTATATGTTTATTTTTGCATATCTTCAGTTCAAAGAACTTTCAACTTGTTGACCATTTGGCTTCAGAAAAGCAATTGGTATAAAAACCAAAGCTCTTAAAGAAGGAACCTGTTCTCTTATCTTCCTTTTTACCATTACTGTAGCCTTACTACCCTGATGACTTAATTTCTCTTCTTTCAGAAGGCAGAGAGCTTTCACTTTGAGCCACTTTACCAACCTTTAACAATAGAGATTAGGAAGTCAATAACTGCTTATCTCCATAATACCATTTGGAATCCAGAAGAACAGACAATAAATTAGCAATTTAAGATGGAATTTTGTTTGTAAAGTAGAATATATATGAAGAGAGAGGGGCAGAGGAGGTAGAGGCAAGATCGAGGGAGAGAGAGATGGGGAGAGAGACTCCCTAAATGTAAAACAACTTACCACTATTGTGGTTATTTTCATTTTATTTTTATTTATTCACTTTACATTCTGCTCCCTGCCACTCCTTCTGGTCACCCCCACCAATAATCCTTTCTCCCCCACCCCATTCCCTTTGCCTTCTAGAATATAGAGGCTCCCCCTTTGTTCCCCCCTCCCACTGGCACATCAAGTCTCTGTAGGGCTCATCATATTGTGTTTTTTCTAATAAAAAGTATTAACTATAAATTATATTTCATAGAAACATGTTCACATCATTAATCTATCACTTAGAAGTTTGGCTTCTATACTTAAAATAAATTTCAGCAACACATTCAATTCATGTAAAACAAATGCTTTAGTTGGCAAGTTTCTTCATAATAAGAATTCTTTGTATTGACTGGAAAAAAAAAAGCAAACACCAAACTTCACTCCAGGTTTCCTCTTGCTCTGTTATATTGATAGAGGAATTTTAAACATTATCAAAATAGAATGAACAATAATGAAAATTTAGATTGAATTTGTTTGAAGCAATGGCCGAGTAATGTAATGCCCATGAATCAGGATTTAAATCCCCACTCCCCTAAGATGTGTCTGTGAAATACGTGTTTATACACACCTGTGAAAAGAGTCTTTTAAAAGTTCCCTTAGGGAAATGTGGATTTCTTTTTACTTAAGATTTAGTATATTTTTAGCATTTTTGGCATCTTATAAACTGTAGTTTTTCCTTTCCAAGCCAATGCACACAAGGTGACTGGCTTAATTTCCTAGAGCTTCTGGTTAAGTTCTTAGCAAGTATTTGAGTTCATACTTGGTTTTTTTTGTTTTTTGGTTTTTTTTCCCCTCCGTCCAAGAGACTTTAGATCTATTTCACTAGTGTGACATTTCTTTTTTTTTAAAAATTAAATTAAGTAATTATAACGTAATACAATAAGCTAGACTTGTACAAACATTGTCTGATTGGAGCCACTGCAGTCATAAGCTGTAAATCTTGGAGCTTGAGGCTCGTGGTTGCTAATCTGCTGAAGCATAGAAGCTTGAGAAACTGCCTAGAAGTTTCAGTTATAACATATGTTCAGTTACTGATAAGACACCCTCCTCTTCTTTTATAACTGTGGTAAACATGGGCTGCCTTTCACAGCCCTGTGCTTACTGCTACAGAGGCACTGGAACCTGGGAGAAAATGGAGCCTAAAAATGAGGCAACCTAAGTCTCATTCAGTAGCCAACTTTATTCAGAGCGTCAGACAATTTATACCTTGCGTGATAGAAAAGTTCCCTGAGTTAAGCTCTCAAGGGTTCAAGCTGTGTATAATCACAAGGACAAGATGTTCTCGGTAATAAGACATTTATCCACAGAGGCATATAAAAGATAGTGTAAACATTTAATTGAATAAGAGCACCAAGCAATAATGGATAATCTGAAGTAAATTCGTTGCTATCTACCACACGTGGGACACACAAAAGCATAACCAAAGGACAGCTCCACATTTTGAAGAAACTGAGGTCACAAGACGCTCAGCTTATTTCCTCTCGGAGTTTCTCAGAAGCACTTAGGGTTCCCTTCACAGGATGCCATTCTTGGACCGTCTTCTGACAACCATATACTTAGATATTGTAAAAGGTGCTTTAGTCAGTCCGCTTTCCTTGTTTTAGGCAACAGCGATGAACATTGAAACATGCTTTTACCATTTGAAGCTGCTCGCAAGGCTATCGTTAGCATCTGGTGAATGTTGTTTCGGTTTATTAATACAGAAGTGCACACTTAGCATACTTATCGCAAATGACAGTCGTAGCTGCTAAATTATTCAGCAGAAAACTTCAATCCACAGTTTAAGGGAGGCAACATCCAACTCCTTTATGTCCTAAATAAAGATTTTTACCAAGCTACCGAGAGTAATATCACAGTTCTGAAGAATGCCATTACCTATATTTTAATCGAAATAAATTATTCACTGATATGCATAACTAAAGATTATGAGCCATCAGCAGCCAAACTGCTGCTGGGTGTGAGCGTCTCTGTGGGAGGCCCGTGTCATGTGCTCTGGGCAATCCTTGAGTAGCAGCAAGCATGACATGACGTGCTCTTAAACTGGAACTTGTACTCTTACTTGGAATGTTACAGTTTTTAGACCTGCTGCCTGGTTCTATTGTATTTTTTTCCTATGACATTCAGAATTATGTACACTTTTCGATATATATTTTAAAATAAATTGAGATGTAGGGAAAACTTTGTAATAGTTTACCATTAAAAAGACCCAAGATTTACCTATTAACCAACACAGACAAGAGTAAACATGGTAAGTAAAGTGTAAAGATAGGAGATTGAGAAACAATTGCGAACGACATTTAAAAATTAGAAATGCAAAATTTCAAGTTAGTAATTAAGGACTGACAGACTTCAGTTTTTGGAACAGGAAGTGGTATGTGAAGTTGCCCAATGCATTGTTGAAGATGAGGTACATTTAGGTAAAGATATGTTACCTCACAGTGGACAGAATCACAAGCTTGGGTCAGCCAGGGAGGTTGAGAGTACCCACTTGCTGGAGTAGATGGTGCCTATGATTTGCAGAAGGATTCACTGTAAAGGAAAAGAATGAAAGATTTTATTGTACAAAGTCATGATGAAAGTATGGTTTAAGAAAAGCAGGCCAGCAGTGACTATGAACACCAGAGTGTATCCGTCCCTACAGAGGCTATGAACACCAGTGGATATCAGTGCCTGCATTGTTGTTTTGATGTTCCATTATTTCAAGGACAACAGTCATCTAAGTTGAGCAGACCATCCATTATAAATTTTAGGTGAATTTTAAGCTTATGTCACTGGAACTTTCTTTTTGTTGCCTCTGCTGTTTCGTAGGGTATTGTTTGTTTATTTTAACCATTGTCGTGTTGAGAGGTTTACATTCTATACCAAGGCTAAACACATTAATGTGATAGTCACAATTAGATCTCTGTAGTGGTTTAAATCAGACACTGATCGTCCTCAAACCATAGCCAGAGAAACTAAAACTTTTGTATTTCCGAGGTCTGATACAGGGGCTCAGCAGAAAGGGATCTTGAGCCTGTATTAATGAGGGAGGTTTATTGGGTTATTATGTGTAGATCTTTATTAATATACACAGTGACTGGAGCAGAAGCACTTTCTGACCTCTACCTTACCCGCATTTATGTAGCTTATTAAGCCAGGAGACTGAATGAATAACACTTCTGTGCTTTTCTTTTAGCCTCCCATTCCACAGGGCTAATTGAGTTAGATTAGTTTATTAAATAAATGCGCCTTCATATCTTTTATTTCATTTATGGATTTTCTATAAATTAGCCTGTCGGGAAGTTAAAGCTGACTAATTTGCTATTTGTCTTGTATAATCTAGAATTTTAGGACATTCAGCTTGAGACCGATTTAACCATGCTGTAGTCTTTCCTCTTAATATGGACATAGTGCATGTAAGAGCACTTCTAGGATACATTGGTTGAAATCTTCTGCAGTACCAATGTTCATTATTCTGTTTTCAAATAGATGTAGATGATGAAAATGTACCATCATGGAGGGGTACTGCTCGTGACAATGAACCTGGGAAGTTAGTTACATCTCTGTGAAAGCAGGAAGAAGCAACTGGGACTAATATGTTTCTTTTTAGAAATTATTAGTTCTTCAGGAATTTCATACTGCATTCTGTTATATTTCCTAGCCCAATCTTCCCAGGTTCATTCACCTTTCCCACCCACCACTTTGTTGCTTTTGGTTTTTTAGCTGTAGTGTCTGATGTATGATGCCAACATATTCTTGAATGTGGCCACTCACTGGAATATGGTTGACTTGTAAGGGGCTACTCTCTTAAAGGAAACTGATTCTTCCTCTCCTAGCAGCTATGTCACAATGTCAGTAGCCAGGAGTTAGAGGTAAGTTTTTGTGACTATCTCCTCCCTCCATGTTCAGATTTAGTCTGTCTTAAGCTTTCACAAGTCTTGTATATGTTGTCACAACCAAGTGCCTATGGCGTCCAAAGACTCCTTTTCTTTATAGTCATCCATGGTCATCTGACTCTTTCCCTCCCTTCTTCAGTGACCTCAAAGTCTTGGGGATAGAGTATGTAATATAGACATTGCAGTTAGGACTAGGCACTCCTTAGTCTCTTCTTTTCTGTCCTTTGACCAGGGGTGGGTCTCTGTTAATCCCCATCTGTCGTAAAAAGAAGCTTCTCAGATTACAATGCATTGATCTATAGGTGTAATTATAAGTTATTAGGAGTCCATTTAATACTGTATCATTTTAGCAGTATGATAGTTGTAGGGAGTCCTATTACCACCATAAAGTCTATGGCCTGCCTCACCACAGGCTCTTGCCCCATAACGATTCCAGATTTCATCTTGTGGAATGGAACATCAATTCGCTCAGAAAGTGGTTATTTGCCCCCACGATGTTCACGCTGTTATTTCATCATGGGCGTGCTTTTCAGGCCAATTCCTTTAGTAATTCATAGGACTCTTAGCTGGCTAAGATGGATGATTACTTTCCTCATCCAGAAATATGCATAGGATGTTCTTGGCACCACGCAAACTGTCTTGCAGGAATGAATACCAATGTAATATCTCCATATGCTGTGACCCATGTGTGTGGCATCTTCAGCTCTATGTTCTTACTGTCAAGTTCTCAGAGTAACCAATAGCACTGTAAATAACTGTTAATACTTCTGAGTATCTGGGACCTCGCTGACAAACAACTCCAGGAAAGGTAACCCACTCTAAGCACTGGGCTTTTTTATAGTTAGCCCTTGGGGTCTCAAAGGAGCTATCAGTTTTCAATGTCCTCACTCATGGCTACCACAGAATGAAGATCCGGTCATAAGAAATGAGGGGCAGTTGTCAGAGACATGGCTCCCAGTGTAACTGGCAGCGAGTGTTTTAGCTAACGGTGACACAACAGGTACCTTTGCTCAGGCAGCATTAGAGACAAGGGCTTTTGAAGAAAAATAATGAAGCTGCTATTTCCAGATACAAGAAATATTTGTGGCTATGAGATGATAGCACATTTTCCAGTTTAAACCCACACGGAGATGACTGTCTTGTCCAGAGTTACACATACGATTCTAGTGAGAATTATATTGAACCACATAATAAATACTAAAGAGTGTGCTGGCTGTGTTTAACAGTATGCCATAGCATAAAAAGAAATGCTACAGCAAGGAAAATCGAACGTTTTCAATTTCTAGAATTTGTATCAGCTGAACAGTTTTGTGTTCAGGATAGCGAGAAGGTCAAATACACTTTGGGGATCAAGAGAAACATAAGGGAGTCCTTTCTATTGGTTGTTTAAAGTCTGTGGGAGTTTGGACATAGATCTTGCCATAGTGTAACCATGTAAGTGCTAGCATAAGAACACCGGCAGCATGTCTCGATAGTAAAAGCTAGAGATAACCACTTCTCTTCTTCACCTTAAATATTATTTTATGGAAGTATACATTATTTAAAATGTGAGGGCCAATGAGAGACAGAGAGACAGAGATGGAGAGACAGAGAGACAGAGATGGAGAGACAGAGAGAGAGACAGAGACGGAGAGAGAGAACGAGAGAGAGAGAGATTCAAAAAGCAAAAGAATAAATGGGGATTTATCTTTTGTACCCAAAGCAGACTTATTTAGGGAATAATTGTATAGTGACTAGCCTATAGTAAAATTACGACAACAATTGTAAGTGAGGAAACAGGGCAGTAACATTATTTTTGTCTTGTGTTCTTTTATCTCTATGTACCTTGTAGAAACATAACTGGTGTTAAAGTCGGCTCACTATTTTATTTGGTTAATTATGTGAATACTGAGGCTGGTTGTACACTTTATCATTTGCTCAGTGTTTTAAAGCCCATTCGTGTGTGTGTGTGTGTGTGTGTGTGTGTGTGTGTGTTCCGTGTGTGTGAAGATTGTTAAGTACTAATATAAGAATCATTAAGATATTCATGAGATAAGACCAATAAAATAAATTAAAAAGAGGCTCTTTCTAAAAACATCCTAAGACTGTTTGTATTATCATAACTGTAGGCAATGATTTCAACTCTTATTCTAGCAGTGAAGCAGAATATAGAAGGATAAAATGTCTCACGTATTATTTACAAAAGTAAAAAAATGCATTGAAGAGATAAAAGATAAGGCAGTGAAGTGAGTTCAGTGAAAGGACGTACTGAGAATTGTCTGAATGGGCAAGTCACACACATCCCCTATCTCCCTTTCTGTAACATCCGTGTTTAAGTAGATGTTCATTTATAAACTACAATCAATCACTTAATTTTAATGGTAGAGAACACAGTTCCCTGAGTTTGTCTACATTAGACATTACCTATGCTGTATGACCACTTTACAGTTGACCAAAGATGTACTTAAGAGTCAATGACAGGGGTTGGGGATTTAGCTCAGTGGTAGAGCGCTTGCCTAGCAAGCGCAAGGCCCTGGGTTCGGTCCCCAGCTCTGAAAAAAAAAAAAAAAAAGAGTCAATGACAGACAGGAAGTCCCAAGGATCACACTGCAGAAGAAGTTACAGTTTTACTTCTAAGTTCAAGTTCATCACCTCAACCTCTGTGCAGGTACAGGCGTGAGGCAGAAACTAGCAAGACAGAAGGACTCACCACAGATTGTCAGATCGTTCTTTTCTATCTCTAAACTCTCAGTGGCACATCATGCCTTACCATGTCTTTTATGACTTCTCACTGAGTTGTGGCTACCAATCGGTGTGGCAGTTCTGTTCTCCCCTCCCAAGGCGTGTGCACCAGTCAAAGTGCTCAGTAGACAGTTGAGTGAGGAATGAATAGTGATTAAGTTTCACATCCATATTGGTTATAACAACTGTTAATAACAATAAAAGGGAATGATGCAAATAAGAGTTAGCCCTAAATTAAGTGATTTATATTTATTAACTTGAATATGCATCGCACACTTAAACATATTTTGCAGGTCAGGTGAAAATCAAATACACTACTCATAAAGACTTAGGGACCTAATTATATTTTCTTTAGTTTGGTTATGGGAGGATGAGCTAATTAAGTCAGGTTGTGGAAAAATACATGCGTAAAAACAATAGCAGCACATTTCTAATTGGCAGTTTGGGTAGTGGGAATCTGCTTATTTACACAGGTTTTTCCCTTCACCAGGTTGCGTTGGAATGGAATGAAAGTTAATTTAGACCTCAGGCCTGATTTCACCAAAGAATTTACAGAAGCAGTAATTATTTGGTTACTTTATGATTTCGAGTATTATTTATACAAAGATTACTTACTCTTTGAAATGCTTTGGACACGTGGGAAGGTAAAAGATGCAGACACAGCTATGGATGTAGCTGTTTGCATACAGTTTGCCTTGCATGTTTGAGGCCTGGGCTTAATCTCCTGTAGTATACAGGCCTGTGATCCTGGCACTACAAAGGTGGAGGCAAGTTACTCAAAGGCTCAAGGTGACTCTCAGCAGGGCAATGAGTTTGAGGCTGGTTCTGGCCACCTGAGGCAATGTTTTAAATGTTAAAGGTAAAAATAGAACGAGTGTGGAGATGCCTGACGCTTACATTGAAAACAAATTTAAAGAACTCCTAGATACTTATCATGAATATTTAAGTTTTTTTAATTTAATTTTTTTAAAATGGAAATAAAACACCTTAGAACTGTCTAGTCCTAAATTTGCTGTTTATGAGATGGCTAAATCATTTTATATTGAGCATATGTTGAAACAATTTTGTCTGAGCACACCTGTAATCCCAGTACTCAGGATACTGAGGTAAGTGGATTACACAGCAGTACCCTGTCTCAAAAATTAGAAATAAAGAAGAAAACAGTGACTTTATAGGCTTAGGAAAGATCGATTAAATTTTACTCCAGAAGATAATGGCTTGAAAATGAAGAATATGTTGTTTGGCAAGTCCATTCTTCATTATTGCACACTAGCTGGCCTTTTCCCCATTTCCCATGGTTCGAATACTTCCATCCCCCTCCATGCTTTATTGTGTACAGAGAGTTTTGGTGCCAAACTCGTAGCACTGGTTACTCTGGATGGACAAGATTAGAATATGGTAAAAGTCAAAATTTTAAATTTTGCTGACAATAGGTAAAACATTCTCTATGAAACATTTTTTTGAATCATACAAAATGTTAAATAGGCATGCTTTTAAATTCTTATAAATTGTTATATTAAAGTTTATAATTGCTCACAACTGATAAATTATGGAATACAGGTGTAAGTGTGTGTGTGTGTGTGTGTGTGTGTGTGTGTGTGTATCTCTTATCTGTCTTCCCCTTGTTCTTTCCTCTCTTTAGTTTAAACACCTATGCATTTTCTACTATCTAATACATTTTCCTTCTAAATATCTTGATAAAGTTTACAAGGAAACAACATTTTCTTTGCTGTTTGTGATAATCTGAGTTAGCCTTAGTCGTCTTTTTTTTTTACCTTACCTTGGTTAATTTTTATTGTTAGGTGTGTGAATATGTTGTCTTGGACGTGGAAATAATGTTCCCCTAATTTAAGAAATCATCAATATTTTCATAATTTTACAGGCCTACTCTGGATTGTTTAACTAAAATCTGGTGATGAGCTAACAGCAGAAAAATACATATCATAACGTATTAATGGAATCTAATAAGTTAAATTTCATACCTTTACATATTACCTTCTGTTTCTGGAACTAACGCACCTGAGGGAATCAGGAATGAGGAATGGCAAAATTAACGTCAGAGGCAGAATAAAATCATGTCCTTCTCCTGTTTATTTTCCTTACAGTGTGGTTTGCTTTAGTTTCTGAGGTTCATTATCTTCCATCAGGTCAATTTTTGCATGTTTTAATGTATTGATTAAAACAATGACTATATTTGGTTCTTGGTGGAATGCGACTTAATAGTGGCAACAGGCATGCTTTTAAGACAGGGTTTTTGGGAATCTTTACATTGTTATCTTAGTGATGACGGTTATGTGTTATTTCCAGATCAAAGAGTGGCTCTGTTTAAACTGTCAGATGCAAAGAGCTCTAGGAGGGGACCTGGCAGCGGCAATCCCATCCTCACCACAGCCAACCCCAAAGGCCGCCACAGCACCTACAGCAACAGCCAGCAAATCACCTGTACCGTCACAGCAGGCTTCCCCAAAGAAGGAACCTCCATCCAAACAGGACAGTCCCAAAGCACTGGAGTCGAAAAAACCGCCAGAGCCGAAAAAACCACCAGAGCCGAAAAAGCCACCAGAGCCGAAAAAGCCACCGCCATTGGTGAAACAGCCAACCCTTCATGGACCTACCCCAGCTACAGCCCCACAGCTTCCAGTGGCAGAGGCCTTACCTGAGCCAGCCCCTCCCAAGGAGCCTTCTGGACCCCTACCTGAACAAGCCAAGGCCCCCGTTGGAGATGTTGAACCAAAGCAGCCCAAGATGACAGAGACGCGCGCAGACATCCAATCTTCGTCAACGACAAAACCTGATATTCTGAGCTCTCAAGTGCAGTCACAGGCTCAAGTGAAAACAGCCTCTCCTTTGAAAACAGACTCTGCCAAACCTTCACAGAGTTTCCCACCAACAGGAGAAAAAACCACCCCACTTGACTCTAAAGCCATGCCCAGGCCTGCATCAGACTCAAAAATTATCTCACAACCTGGGCCCGGTTCTGAGAGCAAGGATCCGAAACACATTGATCCGATTCAGAAGAAAGATGAACCTAAGAAAGCACAACCCAAGGGGAGCCCTAAACCAGAAACAAAGCCAGTGCCAAAAGGATCACCGACACCCTCTGGCACACGACCTACCGCTGGCCAAGCTGCACCCCCATCTCAGCAGCCCCCGAAGCCTCAGGAGCAGTCAAGACGTTTTAGCTTGAATCTGGGCGGTATCACTGATGCCCCCAAATCACAGCCCACGACTCCTCAAGAAACCGTGACGGGGAAACTCTTCGGCTTTGGAGCATCCATCTTTAGCCAAGCATCAAACTTAATTTCCACAGCAGGTCAGCAAGGACCACATCCACAAACTGGGCCAGCCGCCCCATCAAAGCAAGCCCCTACCCCATCACAGACTCCTGCTGCTCAGGGACCTGCCAAGTCCACGGGTCAGCTCCCACCGGCACCTGCTAAGGCGACTGCTGTGAAGAAGGAGGCAAAAGCTGCAGCAGCTGAAAACTTAGAGTCCAAACCTGAGCAAGCACCAACAGCGAAGAAGACAGAGAAAGACAAGAAGCCGCCACCTGCGAAGGTCGGCAAACCTCCACCCTCAGAGCCCGAAAAGGCTGTCCCGGCCCATAAACCAGACAAGACCACCAAACCCAAACCAGCCTGTCCTCTCTGTAGAACTGAGCTCAACCTAGGGTCTCAGGAGCCTCCCAACTTCAACACCTGCACAGAATGCAAGAATCAAGTTTGCAATCTCTGTGGATTTAACCCAACGCCCCACCTGACTGAGGTAAGCAATACCTATGTTACATATGGGTGAGAATCTATATCAGTTTATTCCGAATGTCTGGGGACCCGGATTTCTGAGCAATGGAGTATGTTTCTACTGAAAAAAGGGAGTGAATCTTGACGGGTTAGAAGAGGTAAAATTATTTCACCCACACGTTATTTTGAATTCTTGCTCTTTGTGCTTTTGTGGGTTATTATGCTAAAAGTAAGAGATGGAGTGTGGTGGAAAATTTAAATCACGTTGATCCTATTGGTTCATGAATTACACATCAAAGCTTAGAAGGTGCTTCATTTTTCATAGAGAAATTTCACTGAAAAGTTGTGATGCTTAGTTCTTATTTTCTATTAATCTCTCTTCTGCCTTTCTCCTGGCTTATCGTTTAAGTCGACTTTATGTTTGATTTAAGGTCTTGCTCTGTGTACTGGGCTGACACGGAACTTGCCTCAGCCTCCCAGGTGCTGAGATTAGGCGGCAGATGCTACCTTGCCATGGTCTCTGATACATTTTTTGGAAAGAACTTTAGTTGACTAGAATCATACGCAGTATGAATTAAAAACTTTGTGTGGGTTAAGAATATCACCTGATAAAAACTAGTGGTTTACACATGACAAATTTAGATTCCTATATGTCTGTTGGTGATGCTGTGTGTTGATAGAGTATTCTGGGGGCTGGGAATCTGTGGTTAATGAGGAGAACACTGTCTCCACAATGGAAATGACAAAAATGTAGTTGGTGGCCCTGCATCTGATAATATGGTCGTAAAAGACTGTGAAAAGGGAGACCAGGATGGGGGTGAGGGGGGTGTAAGGTGAATACTTTGAAATCAAAACAAATCAAAACTACTTAAATGCTTTTTCAGCTCACCGTTTCTGATCTTGTGAGCCACTCAGGCAGAGCTGAGGAGGACTGGGCAGAAATTAGACCATAGAATCCTTTGATTATTTGGGCACTACCTTTAAAAAATAAATTTAATTAAAATAAAGTTTCCTCTCTTTCCCCTTTCTCTTTACTTCCAACCTCCACATACTTTCAAAGCCAGGTACCCTGGCCCCAACTCTTCCCATACCCCAGGTGAATGGATGACTGTAGCCCACACCCATTCCTTTGCCCCAAACTACCTTCAAACTACCTATAAATGTAAAACACAAAACAAAACTTGGTTTCTTCATTGCCTTAGAAGGGCAGATTGGGTTTCTGTATGTGCTTCATCATGAGGGTAATTTTCTCCCAGTACAGCTGCACTTACTTAAACTGTTAAACAAAACCCGTACCCTTTAATGAGGATCCTTACGGTGTCAACACAATGCATTTACGGAAAACAAAACTGTAATTTTTATATTCCCTTAACATAAACATGTGTATAGTTCAAGGGAATGATTATAGCTTATACATACAATGCTGCATGCACACACACACACACACACACACACACACACACACACACACACGAACATACACACACATATACAACATTTGACCCATCATGATTATTAAAACTCTGTCAGAGTATGGAAGAATAACATGAAAGTCCTTTGAGTACATTCAGTAAGTCTTCCTGGGAAACCTTTTATAGTATACATGTTGGTTAATTTAGCCTTCAAGGTCATAGTTCGGAAAGGAAATTACTTGAGTAAATTACAGAAAAAATTACGGTATGTGTGGAACTTTAATTATTGTATAATTTGAAGGTATAAGTTTTCTAAAACTTTTAGATAGTTTAAATAAGGTCCCATTTTAAATATGAGTCAGTAGAATATAGGATGTCTCTTTTCTCGGGAGATTGGGCCATGCAATAATTTCTTGAGCTTCAAGTCTATTAGCTTGTCTAGTGTTAAGGAAGTGAGCTAAAATTGGCTTATTTTATGTTCAAATAGTTCATATTATTGTTGTCTCCAAAACTTCAAAGGAATGGAAGATAAGTTAGCTTAAAAGGAGGAGGGTACAATATGTTTTCTTTGTGTGTGTGTGTGTGTGTGTGTGTGTGTGTGTGTGTGTGTGTTGAGTGTAAGCATTTACATGTGTGTGTGTGTATGCGTGTGCATGTAGGTGTGTGTGTGTGTAATGTATCTCTCCAGTACATACATAACCACATATACATATCACTTATAATAATAGGCAGTTTTGTATGTCCAATTTTTAAGTATTTTAGGCTTAGTTTATACATGATCCCACTGTTCATACTAAGTATTTTCCTTATGTTTTTCATTGGGGAAACACGTGCCTCTAATCTTTATTTACTCTGCATGGTTTTTTTTCCCACTCTGTGATATACTTCCCTGTGATTTGGTGCTATTGTACTATTAGTTTAGGACATATACTCTCAAGATATTAACACAAAGTACAAAGAAACGTTATTCCTTAACATAGAGTTGGTGGCTTCCACTCATTTGCTAGCATACTTAACTCTGCTGGAAGTCCCTGTTTCTCTTATCTTAGTCTTTGAGGCAGATGCTTTTTCTAGAGGTCTTCCTGCCAAAGCTTTTGTTCCTCTGGTGGTGAAAGGGAATCCACTGTAGTTCCTCCTGTGTTGAGAGCCACAGACAATAACCCACCTCCCCACCCCTTACCCAGAGGGAGCTGTCTCTAAGGTCTCTTCCTGTCCCTCTTGCATATTTTCCCTCACTATCCCTTCTAGTACCAAAGGCTTTTGATGTCCCTGGGTGCATCCAGTGTCTAACCTGAGCTTTACTGTCTAACTGTATGATGGCTAAGCAATAACAAAGGGTGCAATAACCGATTAGCCTCTAGTAGTAAGAGACAGTTCTTTTAGGCTTAATTTTTGTCCACACAAGATGTGACTTGTCTTGGAAGACGTCTTAAAAGTTGCAGTCGAGCTCTCTGAGAGAACTGCAGCTAATGGATCTGGAAGGGTGATGAGAAAAACAGCCCAGTAGGTGCTGGCTTTCCCTCCTGAATTTTAAGAATCTTCATTTAGTTCAAATGCAAAAGATGCCAATATTACCTATTGCTGGTATTTATTTTTGTTTTTGCCATGAAAATAAGACTTAAGGCTGAATGATGTCCTAGTGTCATAATTTTGCTGAGATGATTTCGCATGGCCTAAATGGTGTAGAACTAGCTAGCATATATTTGTCACTAAGCAGCAAATGAGCCGTTTGAGCTGACTGAGATCCAGTACTGAGACAGATCCCTTCAGTTCCTGCTTCCTTAGCTGTGGTGGCTTCTGCATTCCGCATCACTTACCACTGGCCTGGCAGAAATGGACCACACTAGTTTAGAAATGCATAGTTATCGTTCTTTTACTTTAACCAACACTACCTACTACTGTAAAAAGCATATGCAACATTTTTTTTATTAACTTGAGTATTTCTTATATACATTTCGAGTGTTATTCCCTTTCCCGGTTTCCGGGCAAACATCCCCCTCCCCCCTCCCCTTCCTTATGGGTGTTCCCCTCCCAACCCTCCCCCCATTGCCGCCCTCCCCCCATAGACTAGTTCACTGGGGGTTCAGTCTTAGCAGGACCCAGGGCTTCCCCTTCCACTGGTGCTCTTACTAGGATATTCATTGCTACCTATGGGGTCAGAGTCCAGGGTCAGTCCATGTATAGTCTTTAGGTAGTGGCTTAGTCCCTGGAAGCTCTGGTTGCTTGGCATTGTTGTACTTTTGGGGTCTCGAGCCCCTTCAAGCTCTTCCAGTTCTTTCTCTGATTCCTTCAATAGGGGACCTATTCTCAGTTCAGTGGTTTGCTGCTGGCATTCGCCTCTGTATTTGCTGTATTCTGGCTGTGTCTCTCAGGAGCGATCTACATCCGGCTCCTGTCGGTCTGCACTTCTTTGCTTCATCCATCTTGTCTAATTGGGTGGCTGTATATGTATGGGCCACATGTGGGGCAGGCTCTGAATGGGTGTTCCTTCAGTCTCTGTTTTAATCTTTGCCTCTCCCTTCCCTGCCAAGGGTATTCTTTTTCCTCATTTAAAGAAGGAGTGAAGCATTCACATTTTGATCATCCGTCTTGAGTTTCGTTTGTTCTAGGGATGTAGGGTAATTCAAGCATTTGGGCTAATAGCCACTTATCAATGAGTGCATACCATGTATGTCTTTCTGTGATTGGGTTAGCTCACTCAGGATGATATTTTCCAGTTCCAACCATTTGCCTACGAATTTCATAAACTCGTTGTTTTTGATAGCTGAGTAATATTCCATTGTGTAGATGTACCACATTTTCTGTATCCATTCCTCTGTTGAAGGGCATCTGGGTTCTTTCCAGTTTCTGGCTATTATAAATAAGGCTGCGATGAACATAGTGGAGCACGTGTCTCTTTTATATGTTGAGGCATCTTTTGGGTATATGCCCAAGAGAGGTATAGCTGGATCCTCAGGCAGTTCAATGTCCAATTTTCTGAGGAACCTCCAGACTGATTTCCAGAATGGTTTTACCAGTCTGCAATCCCACCAACAATGGAGGAGTGTTCCTCTTCATATGCAACATTTTTCAAAAGTATTTAAAAGTATGTCTATGGGTGCAAGCATGAAGAAGAAATTAAAAGGCAAATGACTGCAGATCAGCTCACTTCTAGATGAATCACATGGTAGAGCCCTGCAGTCTTGGACATTCACCTTGCGGTAACTCACTTTTGTGACTTTTATAACAACAGTGGTTATAATGCAGTTATAAATGTTAAACATACTCCCTTTCAGGATAAATTTGATTTTTTTCTTGGATGATATTTATTTAAAACAGTCAGATAGGGAATTAAAATTCAGACTTTTTATTCAAAGAAATTTTAAGAAATCAACTTTCTCTACTAATCCTAATCTCTAATGCATTTAAAATAGTTAATATTTTAGTCTGCATGGTCTCTCTGTACTCCAGTGAACGTGTAACACTTCCTCTGTCATTGAACTTTAATGTCTTCTAAATAAATATTCACAACTCAACTCTGTGAATTCATATTTCATTATATACATTATCCTCTTATTAATGATTTAGGTTATCATTTTGTTCTAAACAAGCAGAATTTTATACATACTTATATTTTGAATATCCCCCCAAGGAAACTTGCTTGTAGTAAATCAAGAATAAAGACCATGGAGGGTTAAATTACCTTGGGAGATATGAAAGCAGGTAGACGCTCTACCACTCCTGCTTGGCATTCCTTTTTGTTCCAATCAGAACAATTTATTATTTGAGAATTTCTTAAAACAGCTTCTCTTTATGTCCTTTCAATACACACAAATAAACTAATGAGTTCTCGTAAAAGAGAATGAGGAAACATAGCTCAGAGGGATCTCTTCCTCACACAGCTTCTCTGAACTTAGAGCATCGTTGAAAACAGTGTTTATCGATCCCAAAGTCTAAGATGTTGTAAAATTGACTCTTGCAGTTGGTGTTTCTTTTCTTACTAGATTTTTTTTTAGTTTACACTTTAAATATGAGTGTAAGTGTGGTCCAATAAAAATGTTGTGTAGGCATTGTGTTGAAATGAAAACTGTTTTCAACCATGCCCCTTTGTTCATTACTCTCGTGGAGCAGGTATTTGGATAGAAAAGCCATTCTATTACTTCCTTCTTTCTCTATAATTTATGTAGTCATTTAAGCCCTACTCTGGGAATTAAAATGAAAGTGGGAGAGATTCAGTTATCAAACAAGAAAGATTTACTTTAGGAGTAAAGTCAATATTGGCCTGATTTGTTTAAATAACTCATGGGAATAAAGAAAAATACGGCTTGTTCTATGCACTCTTGCTCATAGGTCAGCTGGCAATTACCAGGATTTTAAGCCCCATGAATTTGTAGATATGGGGAGCTAATTAACATTATTTTCCATGGAACAGGGTGGCTATGTTGCCTGGTTGTGTTCAGGAGGATGGAGTGGGCTTTGGGGGCTAGGCTCAGAAGCGTAAATTACTAGTTACAAGTTATAGGTTATACTTTAAGGGTTCTATTGCTGGTAAACACCATGATGAAAAGCAAGCTGAGGAAGAAAAGGTTTATTTGGTTTATGCATCCACATCATTATCCAACATTGAGGGAACAGCTGACTCTTTGTATCTGTCTCTGTCTCTCTATCTGTGTGTATATATATATATATATATATATATATATGTCACAATATGTGTGTATGTATGTATGTATGTATGTATATATGTTTGAATGTATATCATATGTGTATGTAGTTGGATGTTTTCTCCTATCATTGTCTCATAGTATCTTCCCTTCAGCATTTCTGAGAATGTACAATTCGAAACTTATACTTCACAGTGGCTGTATAATATTCTAGCCAGGTTTGAATGTGTATATCTATTTTTCTAGGAATACATCATCAGATATAATAGTCACTATGCCTATAAACATCACATGGTTTGCTCAAGTCATAAAAGAACATACACATGTTATGCACTCACCGGTAAGTGGATATTAGCCCAAAAGCTTGGGATACCCAAGAAACAATTCACAGACCACATGAAAGTCAAAAGAAGGAAAACCAAGATGCAGATGCATTACTCTTTCTTAGAAGGGGGAATAAAACATTTTAAATATGAAATATTGAATTTATTTATTTTTTGGGTACTTTATGTATTTATATTTCAATTGTTACCTCCTTTCCCCCTCTCCTACCTTCTTTCCCCCCTGCTTCTATGAAGATGATCCCACTCCCACCCACCCACTCCCACCTCAACATCCTGGCATTCCCCTATACTGTTAAAATGAGCCTTCAGAGAACTAAGGGCTTCAACTCCTATTGATGCGGACACTGCCGTCCTCTGCTACATATGCATCTGGAGCCATTGGTCCCTTCATGTGTACTCTATGGTTTGTGGTTTAGTCCCTGGGCGCTCTGGGGGTGGGGGGGGGGAGTCTGGTTGGTTGATATTGTTCTTCCTATGAGTTTGTAAACCCCTTCAGCTCCTTCAGTCCTTTATCTAACTTCTCCTTTGGGGTTCCTCTGCTCAGTCTGATGGTTAGCTACAAGCATTCTCATCTGTATCAGTAAGGCTCTGGCAGAGGCTCTCAGGAGACACCCATGTCAGGCTTCTGTCAGCAAGGACTTTTTTTTTTTTTGGATTTAAGCAATATCTTTATTGAGTAATCTACAGAATTAGAGGTAAGCAAATTTAATTTTGCTCTGGGTTATTATTCCTACAAAAAATCAACAAGAATCTATATAAGAAAATATGAAAACCTCTTGCAATATTAATGGAAATTCCATATCAAGTTTAAAAATTGGTAGGTTCACTAACCATTAACTACACTATTCTCAGTAAAGACTGGTTGAATTAGCCCGAACTATTCATTTCCTACCACTGAAGATTAGATATCTAAAGTGAGTGTTTGCCTCCTAAGTTCTTAGCAATTTCATTAAAAAGGATGGTCTTTCTGAAATATAGAAATTCTGATGCAATGAAAAATATTGCTGGGCATGTCTAGTCCTTCTTTCTATGTGAACTATGTTTTAATATGTTTAGGTTTTGCCCTGGTTCTCCAAGTCAAAAATGGAGTGACTTGGAGATTAAAGAAGTTCATTAGCAATCACTCCCTGAAATTATTTCCAGACACTTTTGATGTCTGGAAATAATCTTTACGAAAAGTGCATAGGAAACTGCAAAAGAAAATTCAAGGTTAAAATGTGGCCACTGCCTCACTTAACATTATTTTCCTACATTAAGAATTGAATTCAAGCAGAGCAAGAAGGCTTGTTGGGCAGGATTAATTAGGTAAGAGTTAGCTTGCTTTTCAGACCTGTTTCTTTTTTTTTTCCCCCTTTTTTTCTTTATTAACTTGAGTATTTCTTATTTACATTTCGAATGTTATTCCCTTTCCCAGTTTCCGGGCCAACATCCCCCTAACCCCCCCTTCTTTATGGGTGTTCCTCTCCCCATCCTCCCCCCATTACCACCCTCCCCCCAACAATCACGTTCACTGGGGGTTCAGTCTTGGCAGGACCAAGGGCTTCCCCTTCCACTGGTGCTCTTACTAGGATATTCATTACTGCCAATGAGGTCAGAGCCCAGGGTCAGTCCATGTATAGTCTTTGGGTAGTGGCTTAGTCCCTGGAAGCTCTGGTTGCTTGGCATTGTTGTTCATATGGGGTCTCGAGCTCCTTCAAGCTCTTCCAGTCCTTTCTCTGATTCCTTCAACAGGGGTCCTATTCTCAGTTCAGTGGTTTGCTGCTGGCATTCGCCTATGTATTCAGCAAGGACTTCTTGACATCAAAAAGAGTGACTGGATTTGGTGACTACATATAGGATAGATCCCCAGGTGGGGCAATCTCTGGATGACCTTGCCTTCAGTCCCTTCTCCACACTTTGTCCCTGTATTTCCTCCTCGGAACATTTTGTTTCCCTTTCTCAGAAGGACTGAAGCATCCACATTTTGGTCTCCCTGCCTTCATATGATCTGTGAATTGTTTCTTGGGTATTCCAAGCTTTGGGGCTAATATCCACTTATCAGTGAGTACATGGCATGTATGTTCTTTTGTGACTGGATTACCTCACTCAGGGTATTTTCTAGTTCCATCCTTTTGCCTAAGAGATACATGTAGTCGTTGTTTTTAATAGCTAAGTTGTACTCCTTTGTGTAAATGTACCACATTTTCTGTATCCATTCCTCTGTTGAAGGACATCTGGATTCTTTCTAGCTTCTGGCTATTATAAATAAGGCTGCTATGAATATGCTGGAGCATGTGTCCTTATTACATGTTGGAACATCTTTGGGGTATAAGCCCAGGAGTGGAATTATTAGGTCCTCAGATAGTACTATGTCCAATTTTCAGAGGAACCGCCAGACTGATTTCCAGAGTGGTTGTACAAACTTGACATCCCAGCAACTGTGGAGGAGTGGCCCTCTTTCTCCACATCGTTGCTAGGATCTGCTGTCACCTGAGTTTTTGATATTAGCCATTCTAACTGGTGTAACATGGGATTTCAGAGTTGTTTTGATTTGCTAAGTTCTGATGACTAAGGATGTTGAACATTTCTTTACTTGCTTCTCGGCCATTCGATATTCCTCAGTTGAGAATTCTTTATTTCACTCTGTGTTTATTCATTTTTAATAGAATTATTTGGTTCTCTGGAGTCTAACTTCTTGAGTTCTTTATATAAATAAGATATTAGCCCTCTATCAGATGTAGGATTGGTAAAGATATTTTTCTAATCTATTCATTGTCATTTTGTCCTATTGACAGTGTCCTTTGCCTTACAGAAACTTTGCAATTTTATAAAGTCCCGTTTGTCTATTGTTGATCTTAGAGCATAATCCATTGGTGTTCTATGCCCATGTATTCCAGCACTTTCTCTTCTATTCGATTCGGTGTATCTGATTTTATGTGGAGGTCCTTGATCCACTTGGACTTGAGCTTTGTTTAAGCAGACAAGAACGGGCTGATTTGCATTCTTCTACATGCTGACCTCTAGTTGAACCAGCACCATTTATTGAAAATCCTATCTTTTTTTATAGGACAGTTTTAATTCCTTTGTCAAAGATAGTGACCATAGGTGTGTAGTTACATTTCTGGGTCTTCAATTCTATTCCATTGATCTACCTGCCTATTTCTGTCCAAATGCCATACAGTTTTTATCACTATTGCTCTATAATACAGCTTAAGGTCAGCTATGGTGATTCCCTCAGAATTTCTTTCATTGTTCAGAATAGTTTTTGCTATCCTGGTATTTGGTTATTTCAAATGAATTCGAAAACTTCTCTTTCTAACTCTGAGTTGGAATTTTGATGAGGATTGCATTGAAGCTGTAGGTTGCTTTCGGCCAGATGGCTATATTTACTATAATAAATATGTCAATTTGTGACATGGAAGGTCTTTCAATTTTCTGAGATCTTCTTTGATTTTTTTCTTCTGAGTCTTTAAGTTCTTGTCATACAGATCTTTCATTTGATTGATTAGAGTCACACTAAGGTATTTTGTATTATTTGTGGCTACTATGAAGTGTATCATTTCTCTAATTTCTTTTTCAGCCTGTTTATTCTTTGAGTAGAGGAAGGCTACTGTTTGATTTAATTTTATATCCAGCCACTGTGATGAAGTTGTTTATCAGGTTTAGGAGTTCTCTGATGGAATTCTTGGGGTCACTTAATTATATTAGTATATCATCTGCAAATAGTGATATTTTGACTTCTTCCTTTCCAATTTGTATCCCTTTGACCTCTATTGTTGTCTAATTGCTCTGAATAGGACTTCGAGTACTATATTGAATAAGTAGAGAGAGAGTGGGCATTCTTGACTAGTTCCTGATTTTATTGGGATTGCTTAAAGTTTCTCTCCATTTAGTTTGATGTTGGGTACTTGTTTGCTGTATATTGCTTTTACTATGTTTAGGTATGGGGCTTGAATTCCTGATCATTCCAAGACTTTTATCATGAAGAGGTGTTGAATTTTGTCAAATGCTTTCTCAGCATCTAATTAGATGATCATGTGTTTTTTTTTCTTTAAGTTTGTTTATATAGTGGATTGCATTGATGAATTTCCATATATTGAACCATCTCTGCATCCCTGGGATGAAGCCTACTTAACCATGGTGAATGATTGTTTTTATGTTTTCTTTGATTTGGTTTGTGAGAATTTTATTGAATATCTGCATTAATATTCATGAGAGAAATTGGTATGAAGTTCTGTTTTTTTGTTGGGTCTTTTTGTGGTTTGAGTATTAGCGTAATTGTGGGTTCAAAGAATGAATTGGGTAGCATTCCTTCTGTTTCTATTTTGTAGAATAGTTTGAGGAGTATTGATATTAGGTTTTCTAGGCTGTCTGATAAAATTCTGCACTAAACCCATCCGGTCCTAGGATTTTATTGGCCAGGAGACTTTTTATGACTGCAAATCCTTCTATTTCTTTAGGGATTGTGGAATTATTTAAATGGTTTATATGATCCTCATTTAATTTTGGTACCATTATCTTTCTAGAAAATTATCCATTTTCTCCAGATTTTCTAGTTCAGTTGAGTATAGGCTTTTGTAGTAGGATCTGTTAATTTTTAAAATTTTCTCAGATTATGTTGTTATGTCTCCCTTTTACTTTCTGATTTTGTTAACTTGTTGCCTTCATTTTCATCAAATCCTAAAAGGTCTACAACTTCTTTCTTTCTTTCTTCCTTGACAAAGTTATCAGTGAGTAAAACGTTGTTCAGCTTCCATGTATATGTGGGCTTTCTGGTGTTTTTGTTGTTATTGGAGACCAACCTTAATCCATGGTGATCTGATAGTATGCATGAAATTATTTTAATCTTCTTATAT
Organism: Rattus norvegicus; assembly: GCF_021556685.1. NCBI lineage: Eukaryota > Metazoa > Chordata > Mammalia > Rodentia > Muridae > Rattus > Rattus norvegicus. Next base: position 20,923,260 of record NC_141537.1, on the reverse strand, counting down.
CTGTTGAGGCCTGTTTTGTGACCAATTACATCATCATTTTTTCAGAAGTTGTCATGAAGTGCTGAGAAGATATATTCTTTTGTTTTAGGATGAAATGTTGTATAGACATCTGTTAAATCCTTGTAGTTCATAACTTCTGTTAGTTTCACTGTGTCTCTGTTTATTTTCTGTTTCCATGAGCTCTCCATTGGTGAGAGTAGGGGTTGAAATCTCCCACTCCTATTGTGTGGTGGTACAATGTGTGCTTTGAACTTTAGTAAAAGTTTTGTTGTTGTTGTTGTTGTTGTTGTTATTGTTTTTGTTTGTTTTGTTTCTTTTTTTTTTTTTTATGAATGTGGGTACCCTTGCATTTGGAGCATTGATGCTCAGAATTGAGAGTTCATTTTGGTAGGTTTTTCTTTTGAGTATGAAATGTACTTCCTTATTTTTTTTGATAACTTTTGGTTGAAAGTTGATTTTATTCAATATTAGAATGGCTACTCCAGCTTGTTTCTTGGGTCCATTTTCTTGGAAAATTTTTTCCAGCCTTTTACATTGAGGTCGTGTCTATTTTTGTTACTGAGGTGTGTTTCCTATAGGCAGTAAAATTCTGGGTCCTCTTTATGTATCCAGTCTGTTAGTCTATGTCTTTTTATTGGGAAATTGAGTCCATCGATATTAAAAGATATTATCTGTTGTTTCTTGTTACTTTGTTGTTTGAGATGGAATTATGTTTTGTGTGGCTATCTTCCTTTTGGTTTGTTGAAAGAAGATTAAATGTGTTGGAATTTTGCATCTATTATCCTTTGTAGGGCTGGATTTGTAGAAAGATATTGTGTAAATTTGGTTTTGTCATGGAATATCTTGGTTTCTCCATCTATGTTAATTGAGACTTTTGCTGGATACAGTAACCTGGGCTGGCATCTGTGTTCTCTTAGGGTCTGCATGACATTTGCCCAGGATCTTCTAGCTTTCATAGTCTCTGTTGAGAAGTCTGTTGTAATTTTGATAGGTCTGCCTTTGTATGCTACTTGACCTATTCCCATACTGCTTTTAATATTCTATCTTTGTTTTGGGCATTTTGGTGTTTTGACTACTATGTGATGGGAGGAATTTCTTTTCTGGTCCAAACTACTTGGAGTTCCTTAGGCTTCTTGCATTTTTATGGGCACCTCTTTCTTTAAGTTAGGAAAATTTTCTTCTATCATTTTGTTGAGTATATTTACTGGCCCTTTAAGTTGGGAATCTTTGCTCTCTTCTATACCTATTATCCTTAGGTTTGACCTTTTCATTGTCTCCTGGATTTCCTGGATGTTTTAGGTTAGGAACATTTGTATTTTCATGGACTACTCTGTCAATTTTTTTATGGTGTCTGACATTTTTATGGTGCCCCTGACATTTTTCTCTTCAATCTCTTGTATTCTGTTGGTAAGGCTTGCATCTCTTTCCTAGGTTTTCTATCTCCAGGGTTGTCCCTCTTTGTGATTTCTTTATTGTTTCTATTTCCATTTTTAGATCCTGAATGCTTTTGTTCAATTCCTTCACCTATTTGGTTGTGTTTTCCTGTAATTCTTTCAGGGACTTTTGTGTTTCCTTTTTAAGAGCTTCTACTTATTTACCTTTGTTCTCCTAATTTCTTTAAGGGAGTTATTTATGTCCTTCTTAAATCCTCTATCATCATCATGAGATGTGATTTTAAATCCAAATCTTGCTTTTCCAGTGTGTTGCATTATCTAGTACTTGCTGTGGTTGGAGAACTGGGTTCTAATGATGCCAAATAGTCTTGGTTTCTGTTGCTTAGTTTTTTGAGCTTGCCTCTTGCTATCTTGTTATTGCCAATTGTTAGTTGGTCTTGTTTGTTCTGACTGGAGCTTGTCCTTCCTGTAGGCATATAAACCTGTGATCTTAGGAGTAACAGCCCTCCTGGGAGACCAGTTCTCTCCAGGCAGGCTTTGGGTCTGGAGGGTTATGGCACAGCCTAAGCTCTGGGTGTAGGTGGAGACTGGAAGGATCCTGTCCCAGGCTGCTCTGTACTTCCAGTGCTCTGTGTACTCCTGGCTGGTCCCTCTTTAGATAGTGAGTGGAGTGAAGGTGGGGTCTCACGTGTGGGCATAGGAGTAAGAGCACTACTGGGAGACGAGCTCTCTCTGGGCGTGTTTTGGGAACCAAGGGCTATGGGACAGCCTTAGCTCTGGGGGCAGATGGAGACCGGAGAGGACCTGTCCCGGCCTGCTCTGAGGTTCCTGTGAAATATTGAATTTTAAAATCTTTCTTAGAGTTGTATTGATATTATTAAAGGCCATGACCAAAACCAACTTGGAGAGTTTATAACTTATTTTATCTTATACTGCCTGTAACAGTCTATCACTAAGGTATGTCTGGGCAATAATTCAAGACAGGAATTAGTAGAGACTAGTGAATTAGACAGGAGCTAATGCAGAGGCCAGTGAGTGGTGCTACTTATTGGCTTGCTCCCCATAGCTTCTTCTGCCTGTTTTCTTATAGAATCCAGGACCACCAGGTCCAAGATAGCACTGCCCACAGTGAGCTGGGCCCTCACGTACCAATCCTCAATCAAGAAAATGCACCAAAGAATTGCCCAAAGGTCAAACTAGTGGGTACATTTTGTAAATGAAGGTTTTTTCTCCCAAACTACCCTCTGACAAACTTACATAACATTAGCACAAAGAGTCATGTGAGATTTATAAAATACCTCACTAATAATTTTCATCAAATATTGATTAATGATATTTATCTTATGTTTATATTTTTCTTATTTCAGTTTATGCTGATTATAGACTCTTTATCTTTTTATTTAAACCATTAAATATTATCCTAATGACCATACTGGCAATGCAAAATGGCCACAGTAGGTTATTTATATATTTTTTCAAAATAAAAAGATAGAAAATAAAAATGATTACATATTCATGATACCATCTTGTCCATATAATTTAATTTCTTTTATTAGTGGCTATTCTCTCTTCTCTCTCTCTCTACATATATATATATATATATATATATATATATATGTGTGTGTGTGTGTGTGTGTGTGTGTGTACATGATTTTTTTCTTACTATAGACTCTATAAACTTGAACATCATTTACAATAATATTTCATCATTTGGAAGTCTAAAAGTGTTATAAGATACATATATGTATATAAGTAAGAAAATAATTAAAGAAATGGTTATGAATTTGGGTGGTGAAGGGGTAGGATAAGAGAGTGGTTGGAGGAGGTGAGGGAAGGGCAGCAGTTATATAGACACAGTACTCATATATGAAGTCCTTCAAATATTAGTTAAAACATGGTCTCCTGTCTAGGCTTCATCTTTAACTCACTGATATTTTTATTTTGGGGTAGCAATTAGTATTTGTAAAACAGAGAAAGTCTGTAAGGTTTCACCCCTTGTGAATTAATTCCAATCCATTTACTGTTTTTTTTCTTCCTTGATTATTATTCTTTACATTTGATTATTCAAAGGCAACCCAACTAGAAGAACATATCCCATGTTTTGGCAACTGCTTTTGAGGTAGCATCCTGTTACAGTTGTTCCGGATACACATGGAGGCCAGAGCTGAACATCTGCTACATAGGAGGAAGGAGGCCTAGGTCTAATGCATGTATGTTCTGTGGATGGTGGTTCAGACTCTGAGAGCCCCAAGGGTCCAGGTTAGTTGACTCTGTTGGTCTTCCTGTAGAGTTCCTATCCCATTTAGGGCTGAAATTCTTTCTCCTGCTTGTCCATAAGAGTTCCCAGTCTCCAGTGTTGGATTTTTGCATATTATGAGAAAGTACCAGAGTAAACTGTGAGAAGACATGCCTTTTTAATTAATCAATCTAGGGAATCAGAGAAAAAACGGATTGTCATTTAAGGCCCTTCTAGGCTTTTTGCACATTAGTACTTATAGTAATAAGTTTGCAGTTAATGGAAATCATAGGTTAATATCTCTATGAGGATTATCCTTTTTTAAAACTGAAAATAGATTTCTTCCTATGTATATTCTGATTATGATCTCAACTCTCCCGGATGCCATCAACTCCTTTTCACCTCCTCATGATCCAAATCCTCACCCTTTCTTTTTCTCAAGAGCATTCTAACAGATATCTGAATAACAACAACAATAAAAATATACTACTAATAATGCTATAAACAGACAAACTAAAACAAACACACAGGTTTTCTTTTAAACCTTGAAGTTATGTTTATATTCATTTGGAGTATTTTTTAACTATTTCAAATAACTTTTATACTTCTGCCTAGGTCCATCTTACCATTACAAGTATACATGTGGAACAATGTTTTCAGCATTTTGCATCCATACTCTTCCCTTATTGCCTCTGAGTGATACTTTGCAAGTTCCTTTTTGTGTCTGCTTAAATAGGAGTGCTCTATCTGAACCACTCCATGTAAATGCAGGGTTAGAACTCTATTAATAAACAGTATGCCTTTATACCAGGTAAACCCCAAGAATGCCTGTTAATAATATTGGCTGTTCACTCAGGGTTCATGACACTGATCTTCCAATGTTAACTATCTGGAGGTAATATTTAATGTTTAACTCAAGTACATAAAACCATGTATGAGTATCATAAAAATAGCATCCTTCATAAAATTATATTATGCAAAATTGGTTACGTAAATATCACCCAATTTCATCTGAATTCCATATAATGGACTTGTAACACTGAAGAGAGCAGTGTCAACTGAACCATATAAAACAAGCATCATGTTTTAAGACAGTTTTAAAAGAAATTCTCTATTTCACAGTTTCACTTACTCATCAGACACAAAGCCAATTAAAGTTAGTATTCTAATGATAATGAAATTAAATGTACACATATTTACTAATATTCCCAACACATTTAGATAGTGTCCTTGGTGCACAGATTAGAACCACTTATATCTTTATTGAAAATATACTTTATTGACAAATTGTCATAAGATGTGAAAAACATGCTCTGGCTTAACAAGTTTGAACACATTTCCAGTTTAATTCCATAAAGGGGCATGAATAGTATTCATGTAAGTTCCTAACTGCTTGGGCAGTCTTACAAGGGGGATATATTTTAACTAATTATATTACATTGTACAATTCGATTTGGCAGAATTCATTTTCTGGAAGGCACTCATTGGGAAATGCTAGTGTACAGATACGTTTCTGAAACGTTTTGTCATTATGGGAAAACAGATTTTCTCTAGTTATTGCACCATGTGCTGCAAAACCATTCATGTTTAAAAACAGGAACAAAATAGGGGAAGGAAAGCTTGTTAATTAGATAAGTTACATTGTTCAGAATGCAGTGTATACATACAAAGTCTAACAGGAGAGAGAAAAGACCTCGGTCTGTGTTCTGCTCATCTCCTAGAAGCTTGTCTTCTACAGCCTCTGTTGGTCTCTCCTGGCCATCTAGTGTTGTATCAAGTAGTTTAAATTCTCATGGGCAACCTTTCAGAGAATACAGCATGATGGTTGAAAACTCAGAACCTTGAGCCTAAACTGGGTTCAAATCTAGTCCTGCAGTTTATTGGCCTCTTTTACAACGTAGAGCAAGTAACTGCTCTGTAAAGATTTTCACAGAGGCAGTGTGACCCAGCTGGTTTATGGGGTATTACCCTGACACACAATGACTCTAAATAAACATTTTGTGATTGGTTAAAATAGAATGGATCATTACTTCAGAGCTTGTCTTACAGAATCACTACTTACTCGTTCAGCATAGAGCTTCAGAAAGAGCACCATTAAATAGAGAAAACCTCATTTTCAGATTCCTAACATCTTCCCTTCGCTTCCAGCTTCAGGAATCACACTGTCTAGGGACCTTTCCCTTTGACATTTGTACTGACACTTCATCTCCACCATGCACTAGGGTGGGCCGACTTCTTTCCTCCTGAAAAGCAGCGTGACAAGCCCGCCCAATCTTTAATCAGCACACTGCAGAAGCGATGTCTTTTACATCTTGACAAGTCTTCCAGCTAAAGATGTCCCCATTCACTTGTCTCCTCTTCTTCCTATACACAAACCTTCTATGCCTATTATTATCTTTGTTACTGTATTCAACACTTTTAATACTCTACGCCTGTCTACATGTTCCTAATGCGTTCCCTTCCTCTGCCTTCTTGTTATCCTGTTCAATCGTGCAAATTCATCTCAAATATTATTTCTTTGGTTCCCTATTCCATGCTTCCTTATAACATTTCCAGGTCTCATGATCTGACTAAAATGCTATATTTTATGATCTCAGAAGAATGTGAACCCTATGACATATGGATTAATTTCTCTGGTACTATCAAAATCTATAGACATGATATGTGAGTATTTCCAATTTGTTTAATAAAGAACGCCCCACCCCAGGATTTTTGGTAAACAGAGCATAGATGTGCCTTCATGCTTTCTGTTAATCCTATTATAGTTGTAATTACAAATAGTGTGGCTCCCTTATTTAGCCTCATATTGGCTACTAGGGTTTTACATCTGAATTTTATTTTACATCCATTCATTTCTTTGTGTATGTATTTATTTATTATGATCTGTTAGGGGTAGGCCATGCCACATATTAAACCAGAGTACAACTTGAAGAATTTCCTTCTCTCCTTCCAACATACAGGCCCTGGAAATCAGTTTCAGGTCATCAAGCTTGGAACAAGCACTTCTTCTAACTGAACTATCTCACAGGCATGAGTAAAAGGATTCTTAAAGCACTAGTAAAGTTTTAAGTACTTGGGTCTCTCAACATTTTTTGCAGATATATATATTATTATTATCATTATCATTATTATTGTTTAATCTTCCCTTACAGTCCAGCTGCTACCCCCTTCCTGGCCTGCCCTCGATCACTCCCCATCCCATATCTCCTTTATTGAGGCATAAGATGAGATAAACATACAGTTCTTAGGGATACAATTTATAGAGGTAAAAATGGAAAGTTTTGTTTTAAAATTACTTGGCTGAGTGTTACCTTAATGAGGTCTACCCTGAATATTGTATTTAATAATGATACAAGTTCATGATTGCTAGATACTGTCTCTACCAAGATATTATCACACAGTTGATGTTAATATGAACTTAGAAAAATAATATTGACTAACCTCAGATTTACTTATCTACAAACATTTTAGCTACTTTCTAACCTAACTTTTCCCTAGCATTTCCTGTTACAAAAGACAAGAAGAAACCATACATATGATATATATCAAAAAATTTTTCCAAGTAAATTTTTATTTTAAATTTGGGTCCATAGAGAATAATGAGCCTACTGTTAAGGCTCAGGGATATGTGGTTAAAAGTGTGTCAGAGAAGATGAAATGGACTTCGTGATGGTGTGAACAAGGTACCAGTAGCATTACAATGCCTCCTCCACTACTTGACTCCCTGAGCTGGTGGCTTCCTAGTCATTTTTTCTGTACACATTCATAGCCTTGTAGAGCTAGAATGGTTTTAGAAGTGGGCGGTAAGTTCATGTTTAAAGATAGTTTAAGGCACTTGACAAAGAAAAATCACTGTTAACTTTCTTAGCCAAAGCTGTCAGGTCTATCTAGAAGTTGTATGGTGCCAAGATATAATTTTTTTTTGTTATACAGACAAGATTAAAATTATTCTTTTCCTAATGGAAGAGTCATTTTTGAGATGAGTTGGTCTGGATAGCAAAGTAAGTTTTGATGTTTAATGCCAAGCTGTGGATGTGTGCTTGGAAGCTTGAAAACATGGTTTTGATTACTGGTAAATGTGGTAAAACTCAATGGGCCCAGAGTAAATGGAAACACAGTCATCGCTGAGCTCCTTCACTTATGATGTCGAGACTGTGTCTCTCTTTACTTACCTGATGAGCTGTTCTCAAAGATCATGCCATTAATATGAATGTGTTCTTCACATAGAAAAAGAGCAAGCTATCTATAGGCATTTGAATATAGTTTAATGGGAGGAATTTCATCATGGAACACTTGGAAGAGCCTTAGAAAATTGTCAACAAGTGATTACAAACAAGAATACGTTGATGAGAAATGATGCCTGAAAGTTACAGATAAATAGCCGAATTCATGTCTGATGCCATCTTGGGTAAATTTTCTTTCCAGACATATCAACAAGTTATTTATTGCTAAAATTTCAGATTAACGTTTTATTATTAGACTAGTGACTAAACTATAATCAAGTATCAGAACTGTTTTATTTACTTTCAGTTCTTCAGAAAAGTAATTGAACATTGACTGAATGCCAGCAAAGCCAGTGTAAAAATTATTTCTTAGTACCTATTTCATATTACTCCTAACAAGTTTTACAAAAAGTATAAAGACTGGATAATATCATTCTTTGAGAATCGATGATTCAGCAAATGAAAGGCTAGTACTTACTGTGATGTTTCTTTTAGTAGGAAAAGTAGCCTTAGAAAACAATGAAGACCTTCATTTCCTGAATTAGACATAGTTACACAAAGAAAGCATGGAACCCTGTAATTGTATTGCTATTTCCTAATTTCTCCTTGCTGTCTGATTGTAGGCACTGTAAGTTCAGACTTTTGGGCTGCAGTATTACATTATCCTTATTCTATGCTGAGCCCAGAGGAGTGACCACCTTCATGAGTTAATGTAATACTCTGAATAGACATTTTAGTTCCAATCATCTGCCTCCAGATTTGGAAGGTTAAACTCATCTTCAAAATGGCCACTCAAGTTTTTGATACTGTGTGCAACTTTTTGTTATTGTTGTTCTTTTACATAGTAAAAAAAATTAATAAAAAAAATCACTGTTTTTACTACACATACATAAACACCTAGTACGTATAGCTTTCAACAAAAGTCTTTATTGTCCTAGACTGCACTGATACAGGAATTAGGCTTTCTGTTTGCAGCACACGTTTTTATGCAACAAATGCATTGACATCGGGAGTATTTAGATTTTTATTTTTATCTGTACTTTCCTTCATTATATGATAAACTATGGTGAGCAATGCTTGCTTTTCAATACAGTTAGACCATTGTTTCTTTTCACTTTTAAAGAGTTTCCATTGTATCTTATCCTGCTAAACTTGGCAAATATTCTGTGTTTCTTTAAGTTTGCACTTATTTTGAAAAATTGGTAGGTCATGATAACGATTCATTGCAAGATTCGTATGATAGTAAGGTTAGAATTCCAATCTCAAATTATGCCTCTCACTGATTCATTAGCTTACGTTCCATTCATTCATTCAACTGACAAATACTGTTGAGCTTTTTTGGAAAAAAATCATATAGAATACATTTTTTGAATGCAATTTTCCTAGGCTTTGATTTTGATCCATGACATAACCTCACCAGGTCTCTTTTATCTTAAAATGGCAGTATCATAAAACACTAAGAATGTGGACGGACAGATGTCCCTCATTGTAGTAACTGAATTTTAGTTCTTAACTTAGAAAAAAAATGAATACAGTTCAAATTAGTCAAACAAGTTCCACTTGCTTAGAAATGGACATAGTTATTTCAAAATACTTAAGGATGCTTCTATATGTAGGTGATATATATTTTCACCATGGTTTGATTTCCTTTGGGTGCCTCGCTAATGATGTTATGACTGAAAATTAAAATATGTTGGGTAAATTTAGGATGGAGGTTACATGTTATTATCATTTTAGTGAAGAGTTGGCTTCTAGAACTATGAAAAATAAAATAAAAATAAAATAAGGTACATGTTTATTTTTTAAAGTAGTTTAAATATATTTAACAATGTGCTCACTTTGCTTTATTCCTCTTAACAGAGACCTTTTTCCTTAAGATAGAACCAGGTTTATTTTAAGATCAAATAAACTCTCTAAATATACTCTGTAGGCAAACGTGGTTATTCTTTGTCTCCTTCTATTTTCCTAAAACTAACAAATTTTCAAGGCATTTCCAAATAATATGATTGTTAAAAATGTTTTAAATAACCTTGTTACTATGGAATATGTGATTGAGAAAGTGAGTAATTATAAGTCAAAGGTTATATCAGTTTTCACGGAATGAATAAAACATTATGTCAACCTGTAAATTAATCTAGGACCAAATGTCACAATCCCTATGTGAGTCTTGGGAAGAAGTCAGGGCTTTTATCTTCACTGTATATAGATAAATATCTTCAAGTGACGTGAGATTTCCTTCATAAAAGATGCTTGACTTATTTGTACAATAAATTTAACCGTGATTATATAACAGATATTTCAAGAAAGTTGAGGAAGGTTTGCTTGTTTCTTGATTTGTTATGATTTAATTTTTCTTGTTTTTTACAGGACAGCATAAATTTAAAATATTCAAAATTTTGGTAACTATTTTCTGTCCTATGATAATTTGATAATGATAATAAAACATTGATTAAAGAATCTACTATAGTTTGGCAAATTTTGGAACTGACTAACATTTAATTGAAACTCCTATTTTGAAGGAAAAAATTCAGGCTTCCTTTGCCATGTCAAACATGGGTAGGCTAAAACACTCTTAAGTTTATATCTTACAAATTTGGAATAGACAGCGAGCTTTCACATATGTGATTTGTTTGTCTGTTTAAAAACTTACAAGAGAAAGAAGATTTGTCACTAGATTAAGAGTAAAGAGATAATGTCTGTAAGTCTTTCTTTGTGCAAATTTTATCATGTAATTTTTGAATTCTTGGCAGTAAGCACTTTATTCCTTCCCTATATGACCCCCATATGTCTTGCAGAAAAAAATCATAGTTATGAACAGAAAATGACTAATTTAAAAAGTAAATTCCCATGATTTCTGTGATTTGTTTTATGAGAAATAAAAAAGAAATAGGTATCAGGTACATTCAGCCAATCAGCCTACGTCTATTGGACCTTCCTGACATGCTACCGTGTTACCTCCAGTTGAGGACATGGACAGGCAAAAGATGTCAAGAATAAGTCCTCTGGGACTAGTGTCAAGCCTCTCCTACATCAGTTCATTTAGCAGAGAACTGACTGTGTGAATGGAGAGAGACATAAAAGGCAATTCTACCAGAAGGAATGAAATTCTCCACAGCCCTGGTTAGTAGGTAGTAAAGACCCATGGAAATTGACCATTTCACTTGATTTTAAGTCCAAATAACATACTTAATTTTTATTTTTTATTAGCGAATGAAATTGGGCACAATCAAGAAACCAAGACAGTCAAGCTACAGGTGGAAAAAGAAAAAGTTCATTCTGAACTACCAAGGCTATCTCCTGGGAAAACAAAGAGACAGAGATGGGGGAAAGATTTGGGGGGTTATATGAAATCGAGGGAAAAGGGGACTGTGAGCAGGCACTAAGGGAGCCTAGAGGCCAGCCTTGACCTTGGCAAGTTAATAGGCACCATAGCCATATTTTAATGTATGGCCACAGGTTCCTCTTGCCAGAGATAAGGAGAATGACTCCCCTCCCACCTTTTTCTTTTATCAAAATAAAACTTTTTACTTTACTCTTTTTAATTGGGTATTTTTTTATTTACATTTTAAGTGTTATTCCCTTTCCAGGTTTCTCATCCATAAACCCCCTATCCCATCCCCCTTCTTCTATGAGGGTGTTCCCCCTCCACTTCCCACTCTGACATTCCCCTACACTGGGCTGTTCAGCCTCAGCAGGACCAAGGGCTTCTCCTTCCATTGGTGCCCAACAAGGCCATCCTCTGCTACATATGCAGCTGGAGCCATGGGTCTGTCCATGTGTAGTCTTTGGGTAGTGGTTTAGTCCCTGGGAACTCTAGCTGGTTGGTATTGATGTTCTTATGGGAATGAAAGCCCCTTCAGCTGCTTGAAACCTTTCTCTAACTACTCCGATGGGGATCCCATTCTCAATTCAATGGTTTGCTGCAAACATTTGCCTCTGTACTTGTCATGCTCTGAATGACTCCCTTTTTAGGAAGCAAGAACGTTCCTCAAGTCTCCGGAAGGAATGAGGACCTTTATCTAAATGCCTGACTTTGGGCAAAAGGCTGTCTTGGAAGACCAGACAATTAGTATAATCTCTTCCATCATTTATCTTTTATCCAAAAGTTTAATTACTTTCCTCTTGTAAAGGAGTTTTTGTCATGATAACTTATCTTTATAAAAATAATATATATATATATATGACATTATTAAAAAGAATGGAAAGAGATTAGCTACAGATATCATCTCAAAACCCATTTTTAACATCAAGTAAAATATTAACTAGGTGGTTTGTCTAGCAACAATCAGCACCAATGTTTTTCTCGTCGTCACAGTAAAAGGATTTCTGATTATTTTCTAAGTTATTTTCTCAGTGTAGCCAGACGATATTCCTAATAATCTGGCTTAAAAATGGTAAACAAACATTCCAGATCCCATAGAAGAAGAGATTTTTAACAAACACTTCAGGTTTATGAAGAAAGCCATATAATTATATTTATGCATTAGTCAGTAGCATATTTTACTAATAAAATAAATGCATTCTTTTGGTATGTTGGTTAAGAAATGCGGAGGCTTATTGGAAAAAGGAATCTTAGTTTTCATGTGCAAGAAATTCTGCTCATCTCTTAGATGAGTTTTAGAGGAGGCTATACAATGTGCAATCAAGAATAAATAAATATTCATTTTCAGTGATTATAAAAATTCTGATGAAATGTGCTGAGGTTGAATTTATGCAGCAAAAATCGAGGTTCCAGCCTAGCAAAACTTTGCCTCAGTTCTTCAAGTACCAATTGCCGTTCTTTAAATTATTGCAGAGCTCCTAGTCAGCTGCATTCAAAACACATTGTTCTTTTGTCATAAAACATAGCAGTGACATTCTCCACTCAGAAAGATGTGTGGGCTCAACTTAGATGAGCTTTTCTCAGAGGAGCCCATAAAGGCCACAAAACTATAAACCTCAGATATCTTTGGACAGTGTGGTCCTGATATAAACTGAGATGTTTTTTCTTTTAGTATTAGATGCTCCTTCATATGGTAAAGTTAATTTTGGAAGACATTTCTTTATTAGGTTTCTGGGTTTTTTTTTTTTTGTTGTTGTTGTTTCATTACATTTTTAAAAAATGACGGGTTTTCTCCATGCAGCCTCTTGTCCTGGAAATCACTCTGTAGATTGTCTCAAACCCAGAGATCTTCCTGCCTCTGCCTCCCAAGTACGAGGAATAGAGTCACGTGCCACCCCTCCAAAGTAACTTAAATATATGTTTTCTAAGATTAAAATAAAGTAAATAATGAAATGAAATTTGGTTTTTGAAGCTGTATTTTAGTTACACATTCATTTCATACACATGTTTTTAATAATATATTACATATAAATCTCAATGTATTACTAATAGATATTTATATATTATTATATAAAGCTAAACTTCATTTCCTGGCTGCAAGGTAGATTTTATCTGTAATATTTTTTCTCTGGCAAGATTTTAAAATTGAACTTATTCTTATCTGAACAAATTATAATTGTGACTGTCAAACATGTAGGAGTGGATTTTCGTCTTGTCAAGCCCTTCCCACTCTTAAGAGTTTTCTTGACTTCACTTTATAAATTTGTTTTATATTATTCTTAAAAAATATGAGTAATGTGTGTTCTATTGTGAACAGGAGAATATATCTATAGCCATTCAGTAGGAAAGATTAGGGCAGAGTCTTGTGTAACAGAGCTTGAGATTAATCATGGATGAGGCAGATGTTATTAGCCCATGTTTTAGGGACAGCAGTAATGCTCCCATGATGCAAAATTACTTGAATCTGATTCTAACACTGGATCATTTATATTTACTGGGAAACATACGTGAGACTTTATTATAAGTAATCTTTACTAGACCAATTCCTGTCTTGAATATATCTTAAAATTTGTGTTCTATGACATTTCCTCATCCCTCTGTCTCAAGATACTGTTTAAATTTAGCTTAGACAAGTGTATTTTCATCCACAATGGAACAATGGATATTCTGAAGACAATATAAAAATGCAAAACAAAAACATGGAATTTGGGGGCCAAAGGATACTGTCTATGACTGCTTATGCAGAAAATTAAACTGGAAGTTCAGGATTTTTTTCTCAGCAATATATAAATTATATTATATTAATACTCTCGGATGTTAATAATCACATATAAAAAGTGAAACAGTAGTCTTTGTCAGTACAAGAGCATGGCTGGCTTGTAAGAAGTCTTATGGTGGGCTTCTAGTACAGTCTTTCTTGGTTCTATAGTCAAGCCAAAAGCCAAGATAATCTATTGAAAAAATGATTATATTTCTTATGATAAATAATAACAGGATATCAAGTAATGAAACTGCATTATTTATTTCTAGTAGAGTGAAAAGAAGGAAGGATTTTTATGCTAACTTTGGATCTAGTACTGGATTCTTTAAACAGTTTTGTCTTTATTTCATCTTGTCTCTTAATTGCATCTGACTGAAATTTGATCTCACAAAACAAAATCCCTCTGGCTCATGAGAATATTAACTGTCTTGGAATAAGAGTCTTGAAAATGTGCTTTCAAGCCTGTGCAAAGCTGTAAACATTATTAAAAACGAGTCGATTAATTTATGTTGTTCAATAGCTCAAAGTGAAATCTATGTTTCTTGAAGGACTAGATCATAAGACAATCATGTTTTTATTAAAAGTCATAGTGTCGTTTGTGCTCTCGAGAATTCTGCAGGAACACAAACCAACAAGCCACCCTCCATCTTTCCCGGTTCAGCTGCTATGAACTTAAGTGACTTTCTTTCCATAGGCAGTATTTGAATTCCTGATTAAAAGATATATATATTCTGTCCTCTTTTGTCACAGAAAAAGTAACTGTGTGGTATATAAGATTTTTTATTAGGAAAATAAAGAAGCATTTGAAAGTTTAATTATAAAAATTTTGTTAATGATTTAGTTGAACTAAGAATAAAGAGTGACATTCTGGTCACCCATTCTAAACAGTTCCGGCTAAAGGTCATATTCCAACCACACAGTTAAGGCGGATCTTCACTATTGTAGTGAAACCACTACATGATTACTATTTACCCTTCACAATTATAAATCCTAATACCTATCAACACCAATGACTTTCGTCTTTTACTCTGATGCTTCCTTTTGCCATCATCCCTTGTACGGTTGACTTTGCCAAAGAAGAAAACATGAGGAGTGTGCATGTTGAAGGGGATCCTGCATTTATTTCAAGATTATACTAATTGAGCTCAAACTGTGAAAGCCATTTAATGATCTGCCTATGTTCCATTAATTAGCTGTACTGGTCCCTAGTGGCCTTACTCTCTAAATATCCAATTAGAAAAGCCAAAGTTCCCTGATTTTTTTCTGAATCCTTTTTGCACAGTGGGTATTGTTAATTTTTCCTCCTTGAGGTGCCTTTTCTTGTTGTAGTAGTAAACTTCTGCACAGTTTTTGCAGCTATCCATTTTGTGTTAGAGTTTGCTTTGATAACGAATGAACTGAGACTTGAAGTTGTACTTAGAAAGGCATTTGAACCTGAATGATATCTCGCTTAGTTAGGGTTTTATTGCTGTGAACAGACACCACGACCAAGGCAACTCTTATAAGGATAACATTTAATGGGGGATGGCTTGCAGGTTCAGAGGTTCAGTCCATTGTCATTCAGGTAGAAGCATGACAAATTCCAGGCAGGCACATCTCAGGAGGAGCTGAGAGTTCTATATCTTCATCTGAAGGCAGCTAGCAGAATACTGGCTTCCAGGCAGGTAGGATAAGTGTCTTAAAGCCCACAACTGCAGTGACACACCTACACCAACAAGGCCACACCTACCTCAACAGGGCCACACCTTCTAATAGGGCCACTTCCTGGCCTGAACGTACGCAAACCATCATAACATTCAATGAATACTAGATTACAATGAAAATGTAAGCCCCATATAAGATGTGACTTGGCTCTTGGAAGCATCCTCAGTAGCCATATGGCTTTATTTTCAGTGTCCAATGATTGTAATGTAAAATAGCTACTTACCCCACTCTCTTTTGGTCATCATGCAGTGTGATATTTGGAGAGAAGAAAAAGCACAGGGGCAAGGGGGGAGGAAGAAGGAGGAAAAAAGGTGGCAGGAGGTAGAGAGAAGGGGAAGGGCATTCCATGTTAGTTTATAAGATAAAGAAAATGAATTTTTAAGTGAAAGAATAGTAGAGATTTTCAATGTTCCCCATTATGCTGGGCCAGTTTACCTGAGAGGAAATTCCTTATAGTATACTCTAAATCGTTACTTATAAAGTTCAATACTAAGACTGCACGAAACAAGCTCAGAGGAAGCATCTGCAACCCATATAAATAAAAATTTTCACATGGCACACAGAAAAACTAGGCCTCTACATTTAGGTATTTACGTTACTAATTTACTCTACCATATTCAAAGCAAAGCCATGTTACACAGATTGTAGATAGTAATGTGTGTCATATGTTACTGCCAATTTCTCCCTGCTCACCATTGGTTAAATGTCATTCTCATTCTCAGAGTAAATCGTCTACAGACAGACACTGGTCTTGAATTTTTGAAACATTTGATCTTAACTACATTCTGTTGTTGATAGTATTCTCTCAGCTGAAGGATGAAGAAACTGAGATGCTAGGTAATTTGCACAGGGGTCTGAGTCCAGTAAGTGGTATTCAGGGCTGTGGTTTTAGGACACTATTTTTCTGATCTGGCAGACATATCAGCTGAACTACTCCAGTCAAGACTATGGAGAGAATGAGATATTGTTGGAAAATTCTACCAGTCATTTGACATGGAATTGGAAGCAATTTGATGCAGTATAATTTCAAAGCTGGAAGATGGGAAGAACATTCCAAGTCATGGGTAATAAAAATCAAAGGCCACGGCCGGAAAATCACAGGCAAGCTCTAATCAATTCAAAGGGCATGAGAATTAAAAAAGAAAAAGCAAATAGAACATAATAATATGAAAGAAAAAGCTAAGCATGCAACTTCTATACTATACAGTGGTTGTACTCCTGAGCACTTAGCCGCTAACATTTAGACTTGTATCCTGTACGTATTTACAGCAGTGGTTTTCAACAGCCTCAAACTGGAAGTGATGCAGGTATCCCTCAATGGGAATTCTTTGTCTGATATTTGTTAGATAGCTGGTTTAACAAACTCTCATGGGTAGCGATACCATGAGATACTCAGAAACAGCAGTTCAGGCTGTGACAACCTCAGTAGTCCCCATAGATCACTGGTCACTCATGGAAAGTGAGTAAAAGCCAGTCACCAAACATGGCAAACTGTTTCCGTCTGTAAATCATACATGAAAAGACAAATTTTAGAGAAGGAAGACATATTAGTGGCTGTGAAGGGCTTCAAAGTGAGGAGGCAAGAGGAAGTGCACATGTCTATAAAAGTAAAAGAAAGGTCTTTGAAATCCCAAAAATGTTCTGCATTCCTATCAGTGACCTGATTTGATATTGTCCCACAGTTGTGTAAGTGATTACTGTTGTTAGAAACTAGATAAATGGTACAGGGGATATATTAATTTGATTAGTTACAACTCATTTGAATCTACGATTAGCATAGAATTCTAAACACCTGTAAAGTTACACAAAGCTTAAAATGAGAATAGTGTAAGTGTAATATATTTTTCTAATATTCATTCATTCATTCATTCATTCTTTGTCTTGTTTTATAGATGTAATATTGTGATTTTTAAAAGAAAGAACTACAAAATATTGATTTCTTTTTGGTTTAAAGAAGTGGGGCATATTTCAATGAGGACATTTTTCATAAAGAAGACAATATCTTTTTCATGTACTAATACATTTATAACATGGGAGTCTCTCAAAATGTGAGATCATTTTCTCTCTTTTGTAATGTCCTTTGAGAGTTTTATACCATGTATTTTGACCATATTCACCCTTCCCTCCTTAACTCCTCTAAGATCTTCTCTTCATCCATACTGTTGTGATTTGAATAGGTATGGCCTCCATAGACTCATGTGTTTGAATGTTTGGCCTGTGGAGCATGGAATACTAGGAGGTGTGGCTGTGTTGGCGTAGTCACAGCCCTGTTGGAGAAAGTGTCACTGTAGGAGCAGGCCTTGAGGTTTCCTAGGCTGAATGCAGCTCTCCACCCAGTGTGGAATCCAGTCCCCTTCTGCCCCCTGTTTATCAAGATGTAGTACTCTCAGCTCCTTTTCCAGCACCATATCTGTCTAGATACTACCCTGTTTCACACCATGATGATAAATTTTAAGCCAGCCATAAATATTTTCCATGGTCATGGTGTCTCTCCACAGCAGTAAGACCCTAACTAAGACAGAAGTTGGTACCAGGTACTGGGATATTGATGTATTGCTGTGATAGGCCTGATCATGCTTTTGTTTGGAGGAATGTGGATTTGGGGACTTTGGAAAGCAGTGAAATGCTTTAAGTGGGGCTCAATGGGCCGTACCAGTAGAAGCGTGGTAGGAATTAGTGCTAAGAGTGATTGGATCCGTGGGGGACGGGCTCAGGAAATATCAGAGGAGAAGAATTTTAGAATGTTGCCTTCTTGTGGTGTTTTGTTAAAGAATGTGGCTGTTTTTTGCCTTATCTGCCTGAGGCTAAGGTAAAGAGATTTAGATTAATTGCATTGACAAAGGAAATCTCAAAACTGTGTAGTGTTGACTCTGTCCTTTGGCTCACTATTATGAGAAAGAAAAATTATGAAATGGCTGGCTCTAGGTCTAATGGGGCACCAGGAAATGGTACGCAGCTAAATCCTTGCTCAAGGAGATGAACAGATTCGAGACATTAAATGGAATTAAAGGAGCGGTGACCTTTAGGCAAGATCTCACCTAGCTAAGCTTCCATCCTATGAAAGGAATTTTAATAGTAACTTACATCCAGGTGTGGTGGTACCCTCCCCTAATCCCAGATTCAGAAGGCAGAGAGGCATGCTAGGTTTAAGGCTAGCCTGGCCTACAGAGAGTATTCCATGATAGCCAAGCTTAGGCATTAAAGGAATTACCTGGTCAAGATATAATGAAAAAGGGGGCCATGTCCCACCCCAGCAAGCAGCAGAACTTGGGCACCTTCAGCCATGTGCTTCTGGGTTTAGTATCAAGGATAGAAAGAAAGGGGTTATGAAATGTCTCTCTGCAGCTAAGGAAAGTCAATGAGGTCAGGCATGTGGCAGAGGTGTCCCTGTGTGGAAGTCCAGAATGGCCATTGTGTGAAGGTGAAGTCTGGGTTGTCTTGGAGACCTCAAGACATGCAAGAGCCACGGGATACCAGCTGAGGAGAGATGCAAACAGGAAGTGGAAACAGCCCAAGAGAAGGAAATGTGTTTTACTTAACGAAAGCTGAAAAGAAGTAGGAGATCTGAAGAACATTTCAACATCAGATATAGAGATGCAGAGTTTGGAGTTTGACTAGCTAGTTTTCAGTCTTGCTTTGGCCCAGTATTTCTGCACTTTGTTCCCTTCCCTACATTTTAGGGTGGTAATGTAGATCTGGTGCCATGGTATGTTGGAAGTTTGTGATTTGCTTTAATATTTTGATTTTATAGGGCTTGCAGTTAAGAGATTCCACAAATTCAGAAGAGATTATGAATATAGAACTTTTAAATACTGTTGAGACTGATAACTATAGAACTTTTGAAGGCGAACTAAGTGGAGTTTGCATTATGTTATGACTACATGCATATGAGGGCCTGGAAGTGGAATGTGATGATTTGAAAAGGTATGGCCTCCATAGACTTCTGTGTTTGAACTCTTCATCACTGATGAATGGTACTAATGTGGCTTTGTTGGGTGGTACTTGTTGGAGGAAGCATGATGCTGTGCTGTCAGGCTTTATGGTCTCCTAATTCAAGCTATACACAGTGTGGAATAACGTCTTCTTCAGCTGCCTGTAGATCAAGATGTAGAATTCTGAACTATTTCTCCAGCACCATGACTGCCTGGATGACATGTTTCCCACCATGATGATAATAGACTAGACCTCTGAAAGTATAAGGCAGTTCCAATTAAATGTTTTTCTTCATAAGAGTTGCTTTCCTCATGGTGTCTCTTCACAGCAAAAAAATCACAAACACAAAAATAATAACTACAGCAGCAACAACAAAACCCCAAAATACATGTCCATCCAACTTTATGGCCTATTTTGAGGGAATATGTTTCCTTTAACCCACTATTCTTTGGATGTGTGCTCTTCAATTGAAGTGTGATTAATCTACGAGGGGTCATTACACACACACACACACACATATGTATGTATACATACATATATATATATATATATATATATATATATATATATATATATATATATATATAACTGATTCTCCCTCTTTCAGCATCTTTTAGTTCCCAAAAGGTCCTCAGTTAGAGATAGAACTGTTTCCCCATTACATGCTGGAAATTTTGCCTAGCTCAAAGTTGTACAAGTCTTATGCATGGTGTCACAACTTCAGTGAATTCATATGTACAAACTGCCTTGATGTGTGCAAAAAGCATTCTTTCCTTATAACCATACCCTACCTCTAGCCCTTAAATCTTTGTACCCTCTTTCAGAATGCTCCCTGTAGTAGGTGTTTAGGGGACCAGCTGTGGTTCCTTGTCCTCTGTTTCTTCCTTCTCAAGGTTCCCTGACACCATTGCACATTGAGCTGGAAGGATGAAGTGGATTCCAGAATGGGTTGAGTCTCCTGTTCTAGCTGGGAGTAAATGCTGGAGGCAAGAAAATGTGGGGGGAAAATGCCTTTTCTAGGAACTTCAAAGAAGCAGCCTTTTGCTTGTGCATATATCTTTATTTGGGGGTGGGTTTATACACATAGCCTTTACCAAGGCTATATGAACCAAGAGTTATACAGTTTTAGGGAAGGGGGATGGAATTTCCAGGTCTGGGAATGGTCATTGGATGAAGGCTAAGATATTCAAATGCAACATTAGCATGGGAAACATTCCAGGAATCTAGGTGCTTGTTGAACAGGCTTCTTAGTAGGGGAGGGAGGAGTTGGACCTGTAATTTTACGAAGGCTACATGACATTCTGAAGTCTATCTGGACAGTGGTGGACCTTTTTTAAAAATTTATTTAATCTTCTTTTACAGTCCATATTTTATGCCCTTTCAGTCCACCCTTTGACTGTCCCATATCCCATACCTCCCCCAACCCATCTCCACAAGGATGGCCTCACCCGCCCACCTCCAACCCCACTGGACCTTTCCACTCCCTAGGTTAGGTGCTTCTTCTCAGACTGAGACCAGACCTCGCAGTCCTCTGCTGTATATGTGTTGGGGGCCTCATATCAGCTGGTGTATGCTGCCTGGTTGGTGGTCCAATGTCTGAGAGATCTCAGGGGTCCAAATAATTTGAAACTGCTGGTTCTTTTACAGGGTCATCCTCAGTTTCTTCCAACTTTTCCCTGATTCAACAATAGGGGTCAGTAGCTTCTGTCCATTACTTGGGTGTAAATATCTGCATCTGACTCTTACAGCTGCTAGTTTGTTCTTTCAGAGGGCCATCATGATAGGCCCACTTTTGTGAGTGCTCCATAGCTTTGGGAATAGAGTCGGGCCTTCTATAATTATTCCTGTTTGAAAAACTGCAGGGACAAAATCGGAGAAGAGCCTGAGGAAAAGGAGGTCCAGTGACAGTGGTAGACTTTGATCTTAACTAGCAGGGCTCAACAGCTCCCTGAGCTTTGGAAGGAAGAGTTATGATATAGATATCTCATTTATGGCTGTGAATTCTGCAGGATGGCTAATGATTAACTCAGGGACCCACAGGCAGACAATTAGAGACTATGACAGGGTCTACTTCAGTACCTGATTTTCAATAGAGAACCTAGAACATTAGCCTGAAATTTTGACTCTGCCAGATTTGTGATACAAGTTCTGTTTGTCATAGACTAGGTAGTAAATGGGGAAAATCTGGTGTTTGATGCTTTTCCACCTTCCTTTTATGCTTGCCCTCAGTTTTTCTTTTAATTTTTAATATGTAATTTTCCTTAATTTGTAGCTCACAAATAATTTACCTATTATTTTTAAGATCTTTTGATCAACTTTTCATATATATAGCAAATATTATTGGCTATTTTATTTATTTACATTTCAAATGTTGTCTCCCTTCCTGGTTTCTCCTCACAAACCCCCTTTGTATTCCCCTTTCCCTTTGCCTCTAAGAGGGTGTTCCCCCACCCACCTACTCCACTTCTCCCCTTTTATTGTCAGTGTTTATTCAACCTCTCAAGTCTTTGCTTTCAAGTCAGTGTGAGTTCTGTGCTATTTTTAGGCAGGGACCCCAGTTAAAGGTGTTCTGAATACAAGGAGTATCGAGATTACTAGAGAATCACTCTAGACTAAAAAACTTTCAGAACCAAAATGATTTCTTTTTTAAATTCAGATCATGAAGAGGATGTCTTCTTCAGGGTAGATTTGTGGGAGTACACACAAAGCAAATTAAGGCTCAGGATTTCTTATACCTAACTCAGTATGTTTATATACTGCATCCATTTCCTAAACTGAGACTTTTAACAACCAAGTTTTGTCATGCCTCCAGATCTAGGTAACACCCAATAGTTACTAAATTCATATGTGGAACAGGAAGATTTGAAATGAATCAGTGAGTAAGAAAATAAATTTGAAAATAAACATTTCATGTTTTTGGTCAATTGATAATTTCAAAGTGATTTAGAGAAACAACAGGAGGAAAATTCTGTAAATAGGTAGGTGGTTTGAGGCTTGTTTTCTTTAATGAATCACATTCATTTAAATATGATAAAATGGCAAACTGTCGGGGTAATAATTTGAAAGGGCTTGGAAACATAATTGACTAGCTTACTTGTGTAAATGAAAGAATATTCCTGTCACAACTGAAACAATCTGGATTTGTTTTTTGAACTACAAAATTGTTTGAACATTCATCTGTAGAAAGTGTGTAGCTGTTTATATCAGTATTGCTGAAAACATGAAGAGGAAACAACAGGGTGGGGCCTTCTCAAGAAGCTGCGTTAACTCATACGGGTGGAAGCTGGTTGACGGATGTTGCCTTGTGATCATTTCAGATCTGACTTCTAAGATTGCACTCTTCTCATACAACAGTTCTCAGAATTAGGGATTCATTTCTCATAAGTTCTCAGAGTGGCCAAGTACTGTGTATGGCAAAGCCATTTTCTTCAGTTGGCTAGAAAAAGTATAATTCTGTCTGTCTTGGTTTTCATCTCATGACTCTTACAATATATTTTTACAGGAGTGTTATTTACCAATTCAATGTTGACTAGCAAGTATTTTTCTTTTTTTTGTGTCTGTTTTCTTTTATTAAAAATTTTCTTATATCTTTACCAATCCTACAACAGATAGAGGGCTTATATCCAAAATATACAAAGAACTCAAGAAGTTCGACCGCAGGGAGACAAATAACCCTATTAAAAAATGGGGTTCAGAACTAAACAAAGAATTCACAGCCTAGGAATGCCAAATGGCTGAGAAATACCTAAAGAAATGTTCAACATCTTTAGTCATAAGGGAAATGCAAATCAAACAACCCTGAGACTTCACCTCACGCCAGTGAGAATGCCTAAGATCAAAAACTCAGGTGACAGCAAATGCTGGCAAAGAAGTGGAGAAAGAGGAACACTCCTCCATTGCTGGTGGGATTGCAGACTGGTACAACCATTCTGGAAATCAGTCTGGAGGTTCCTCAGAAAATTGGACATTGAACTACTTGAGGACCCAGCTATATCTCTCTTGGGGATATACCCAAAAGATGCCCCAACATGTAACCAAGACACGTGCTTCAGTATGTTCATAGCAACCTTATTTATAATAGCCAGAAGCTGGAAAGAACCCAGATGCCCTTCAACAGAGGAATGGATACAGAAAATGTGGTACATCTACACAATGGAATATTACTCAGCTATCAAAAACAATGACTTTATGAAATTCATAGGAAAATGGATGGAACTGGAAAATATCATCCTGAGTGAGGTAACCCTATCACAGAAAAACACACATGGTATGCACTCATTGATAAGTGGCTATTAGCCCAAATGCTTGAATTACCCTAGATGCACAGAACACATGAAACTCAAGAAGGATGGCCAAAATGCGAATGCGTCACTCCTTCTTTAAAAGTGGAACAAGAATACCCTTGGCAGGGAATAGGGAGGCAAAGTTTAGAACAGAGGCAGAAGAAACACCCATTCAGAGCCTGCCCCACATGTGGCCCATACATATACAGCCACCAAACTAGATAAGATGGATGAAGCTAAGAAGTGCAGGCTGACAGGGACCGGATGTAGATCTCTCCTGAGAGACACACCCAGAATAGGGCAAATATATAGGCGAATGCCAGCAGCAATCCACTGAACTGAGAATGGAACCCCCGTTGAAGGAATCAGAGAAAGGACTGGAAGAGCTTGAAGGGGCTCGAGACCCCATATGTACAACAATGCCAACCAACCAGAGCTTCCAGGGACTAAGTCACTACCCAAAGACTATACATGGACTGACCCTGGGCTCCAACCTCATAGGTAGCAATGAATAGCCTAGTAAGAGCACCAGTGGAAGGGGAAGCCCTTGGTCCTGCCAAGACTGAACCCCCAGTGAACGTGATTGTTGGGGGGAGGGTGGTAATGGGGGGAGGATGGGGAGGGGAAGCCCACATCGAAGGGGAGGGGGAGGGGTTAGGAAGATGTTGGTCCAGAAACTGGGAGGGGGAATAACAATCGAAATGTAAATAAGAAATACTTAAGTTAATAAATATGAAAAATGATAAAAAATTTTTCTTATATATCCTGCTAAGTCTTCCCCCCTAACTCCCCCCAGTTTGTTCTTCCCTCTCTCCCATCCAGGTTCAACTCCATTCTGTTTCATATTAGAATATTAAAACAGGTTTCTAAGGGATCATAATAAATTTAAATATGATACAATAAGATAAAACAAAAACTAACACATTGGAACAGGACAAAACAAACAAACCAAAAAAAATGAGCTGAACAAAAGGCACAAAAAATAGATACAGGTTAAGAGATTCATTAGATGACACACTCAGAAATCACATAAAAGCACAAAACTGGAAACTATAATATATACACAAAAGAATTAATAAACAAAAATAAAAATTAAAATGATAAAAAAATAAAGAGAAGGAGCCTCTCAAGATGCTGTCAAGTTTGCTTTGTGTTGGCCATCTACTGCTGTTCATGCAGTATACCATTGAGAACAGTTTGCTTTCTAAGTGAGACTGTCTTACAGAAAACTGAATTTCCATTTGCTAGTGGCTATCATTTGGTGATAGCTTCTGGGTTAGAAATGAAGTAAGTGTCCATTTCTTATTTCAGTTCTAGGACCCTATCTAATGCAAAGCCATGCAGGCCCTGTGCACACTGCCCTAGTCTCTGTGAATTCATATGTGCACCAATCCTGTTGATTCAGAGAGCTTTGTTTTCTTGGTGTCTCCCATCACCTCTGGATCTTAACTCTTTCTGCTCCCTCTTCTGTAGGATTCCTTGATCCCCGAGGGAGAAGATGAATCTCTTTTAGGACCAAGTCTTCCAATCTTTCTCAGTTTCTGCATTTCGTCAGGCTGTGTGTATTTGTTCTCATCTGCTGCAGGAGGAAGCTTCTCTGATGGCTAAGGCACTAATCTATGAGTGCAGGAGAATATCATTAGGAGTCTTGTTATTGCTGTCTTCCTTCGGTGCTTGGGTCTCCTCTGGTCCTCCGAGCTATCTAGGCTCAGGTTCTTAGACACACAGCAGTGTGGATATGCATCTCCACACTGGATGGACCTTCAATCAAGTCAGATATTGGTTGGTTATACCACAAGCTTTAGGTCACCATTGCATAAGCCTCGTTTGCATGTAGGAACGCACTGCAGACCAAAGGTTTCATGACTGCTTTGATGTTTATATTTGGCAGCCTACAGAGTCTCTTCTTTTAGCAGAGATACTAGCCCAAAGGGGCAAAAAGTCTAGGTGGGTACCTGCTCTGTTCTCCATGGTCAATGAATTGTCTAGGTGTTATCTTCAGCAATGGAGCCTTTCTGTCACTTTTCAGGGAACAATCAATAGCAACAGTCTGAGCTTTTTGGGGTGGGGAGGTGGGGTCCCATGTGATCCCTTAGACCAAGAGCATCAATTAGATGCAACCCATTCCCAGCACTAGAAGTTTCATTTGGTGACAAGAGATGTCCAGTTGTGGCCCTGCTCTATTAGTTGGCTATTTCGTAAAGATCACCTTCATATATGTGTGTACTTTAGGCTGTATTAGGTATTCATAGAACATCTCAAATGGCCCTTAGTTTTAGTTTTCTCTCCCTATATTCCTTTGTCCCCCACTTCCCCCTCCATTTGATTCTCCTGTTCCAGTTTCCCTCCCCATCCATCGTTAAGTATCCTTTCCTTAAGTAACTCCCTTTTCCTTTCCTAGGGAGATCTATCTACCCCCATATTTACCTCTTACTTTATATCTAACACGTGTGGTCCTACAGATTATAGTTTGGTTATAATTGACTTTACGGCTAACATCCACATGTAAGCAAGTTCATACCCGATTTGTCTTCCTATGTCTAAAATACTTCACACAGAATTCACTTTTTAATTTCGTTCATTTGCCTGCAAATGTTTTAATTTTATTTTGACACGGCTGAGTAATACTCCATTGTGTAAATGTACCTCATTTTCTTTATCCGTTCTTCTGCTGAGAGACATCTAGATTGCTTCCAACTTCTGGCTGCAATATCAGAGCAACAATGAACATGGTTGACCAAGTTCTCTGTGGTAGGGTGAAGCATCCTTTGGGCACATGCCCAAGAGTGGTTATAGCTGGGTCTGGAGAGAGATATATTCACATTTAACAGAGATACTGTCTCAGGAATATTTCCATAAAGGCTGTACAAGTTTTAGAGAGATATTTTAAAGGTCTGAGAAATGTGCTGAAATGAAAGACATAAGGATTTTACTTTTCTGTCTTCTTTCCACATATTTTTTCTGTTGGACTCCATGTATATACACAAAGTTACACTTACTTCATTGTTTCAATGCTTGAAAGAGGGACAATATTTTATAGTTTATAAAAATTGACTTTTTAGGAAAATAAAAATAGACTAACGGCATCAGCTTTTCAACATTTATTGAAAAATCATTAAATCAAATTTATTTAAGTACTTCAAAAAAGAATTCTGCTTGCTTGTGTTTTATAAACTAAAGTCGAACTTTCTGCAGGCTTATTGTTAGAGGAAATAGGGTTTATGATGGCGGGATATAGTGTTTTAAATTTAGTGCAGTATTAATGCAACTTTGTTTTAAAATGATATTTAATTGAAAATAGGACTAAGAATTTCAGTTCCAAGTTCACCTTCAGAAAATAGGTTAATTTAAACATAACCTGTAGATTATTGCATTCTCGAATTAAAATATAAATAAAAATCAATTTCCCTGCCTGGTCATCTAGAAACCAACATGCAGTCTGCCCATGTAGAGATGTATACTGAATCATTAGAGGATGGATCTCGGCAACAGCTTTAACAGGTAATTTTTTGACACTGAGGAGGTCATGTGCACAGGGTGTAACTTCCTTGTTCAGTTCACACAGATTTTTCTGGGCTCCTAATTTGATGAGTATGATTTACATAACTGCAGAAGCCTTATTTGTTGGTTGAAAATTTTCTGGAAGCAGTCTTGTTAGTAGCTTTCCAGTTGATTATTATATCTTAAAAGACATGGATATTTTTTCATTTAATTTTCAAGAGTTTTATGCATTTTAAAATTGTATTCACCTCATTTCAACTAACAAACCACCCCTACTTTGTTAATTACATCTGTGGAGATTTAATTCAGGCTTTTATTTTTTTATTTTTATTGTTTTTACACTTGGTAGTAGTTTGGAAAGATTGGTCACAAAGTTTACCTGGACATAGACTACTGGATATTCATGAACTAAAAGGAGTACTCAATTTCTAGTTCAAGTATCTTGGATACAGTTTTGCCAACATTAGGATTATGGACTTGGGAAAATGTTCCAGATAAGCTGTGGTTCCAAGAGGCCTCGGGAATTTTTGTCAGCATCTCAGGACATTAGTATTAAAATTCCACCAGCTTTTTTCAGGAGTCAATTTGCTAGCTTTTATAACAGATTATACTATGTTAGTTCATTTCCCATTGCTGTGACAAATACTGTGCCCAAAGGCAACCTGTGGAGAAAAGTGTTTCATTTTAAACTCTCATTTGATCATGAAGGGGATGTCAGAGTAGGAAGTCACGGCAGAAACCTCGAGGCAGAAACTGAAGCAGAGATCATGAAAGGACGTTTTGTACTGGATTGCTCCCATTAAATGCTCATCCTGCTTCCTTATGCTATGCAAGGCCACCTGTCCAGAAGTGGCACCACCTGTAGTGGGATGGACTTGCCCATGCTAATCATTAATCAAGAAAATGCCCCTGTAGACTTGTCTACAGGTTGACTGACATTACTGCTTCCAAGATGATTATAACTGCTGTCACGTTGACAACAAAAGTAACGAGCACATGCACTAAAACATTCATTGTAAATACAATGGTATATTAAATATCACATTGAGACTTGGTTAAAGAAAGTGCCAGATGCTGTACTTATCATGCATTGTGTGGGAGAGGATACTATTGCCAGTAAGTATATGGATATAAATATAGATATAGATATATAGATAGCATTTAGTTCAGGTTTTAAAGAGAAACTACATAAGCTTTCATTTAGCCAGGCTAGGTTGTACAGCTCTGTAGTCGAGTGACTGTAGAACTGGAGGAAGTAAATACTGGAGTTGCTAGAGTCAGATCCTGAGTCCTGGAAGCCCTACCAAGCCAGGTGCCCCCACTGTCTTCAGTAAACCAATTAAAAAGACCAAGTATATTTTATTTTTATCTCCATTAACTTATTATTTATTTACTTTACATCCCAATCAATTGTAGATGCTCCTCTTCTCCCAGCCTCCCCTCACACAGCCCCTCCTCCCCGCCCCCTAACCTTTTTCTCTAAGAATGCCCCCACCACCAACCCACCCTGCCATATCACATCATAGCACAACCAGAAACATACTCTTCCCACTAAAGCTAGACAAGGCAGCCCAGTTAGGAGAATGGGATCCACTCACAGGCAGGCAACAGATTCAGGGACAGCCCCTCCTCCAGTTAGTTATTGAGGTACCCATATAATGGACAAGCTACACATTGTGGGGGATGTGGGTAGGTCCAGCCCATATACGCTCTTTGGTTGCTGGTTCAGCCTCTGGGAGCCCTCAAGAGTGTAAGTTAGTTGACTATGTTGTCATTCCTGTGGAGTTCCTATCCCGTCTGGGTTCCTTAATCTTCCCTCAATTCTTGCACAATACTCATGAGCTCCATCCAATGTTTGGCTGTGGTTCTCTGCATCTGTTTCAGTCAGTCGCTGGGTGGAGCCCAGCAAAGGACATATATGTTAGGGTCCTATCTGTAAGCATAAGAGAATGTCATCATTAATAGCGTGAGTGATTGGTTCTTGCCATGGAATGGATCTCAAATTGGACCGGTCGTTGGTTAGCCAATGACTCCCTCAGTCTCTACTCCATCTTTGTCCCTGCAATTCTTGTAGACAGGACAAATTTTGTGTCAAAGATTTTGTGGGTGGATTGGTGTCCTTGTCCCTCTACTGGTAATCATGAAATTCGAAGACCAATGGATGGAACTAGAAAATACCATCCTTAGGGAGGTAACCTAAACCCAAAAGGACATGAACGTACTCACTTACTTATAAGTGGATATTAGCCATAAAGTACAGAATACCCATGCTACAATCCACAGACTCAAGGAAGCTAAATAACAAGGAGGACCCAAGTGAGGATGCTTGAATCTTGCTCCAAAGTTAAAATAAAACAGTCATAGGTGGCAGATGGAGGGAGGTTATTGGGATGAAAAGACGATGGGGAAGGGAATTAGGTGGGGTCATGTGTGGAGAAAGCTAGAAAGAGAAGTCTGGGAGAAGGAATGGAAATTGGTGGCTGGAGGGGGAGAAGGAGTGCATCTCTAGATGTGCTAGAGACCTGGAATGGGGGAGGCTCCCAGGAGTCTATGGGCATGACTCTAGCTGAGACTCTTGGCAGTGTGGAACATGGAGTCTGAAGTGGCCAACTTCCTGTAGTCAAATAAGTATATTTTAGGGTCTCAGCCAAAGTCATTCTTATGGAAACTTGATCACTGAATGAAGTTTAACAAGTTAGTAGACATTTTCTTGGAATACGGGAAACATGAATATTTTAGTTATGTAGGTAGATATGGAGAGCTATAAATTCTGTGACCCTGCAAAAGCAGGAGTCTGTGTCAATGGTCATGGTCATCACCATCCATAGGTTATGCAGATTTCCCTTGTCTGAGCCTTAGGCTTTGTCTGAGCCTTAGGCCATGTTGATGTCTGAGGGCTGCATAGAGCTGGCTCTGCACCTTGCCTAGGCAACTTGGAAAACCTGGTCACATCCCCTAACAAGCTGTAAGATGGCCTGGGCATAGGACAGATCCCCAACTCTACATCCCTCCCAATCTAGTGGAGGAGCTGGCCCTGCATCTTGCCTGAGCCCTGGTGGTGTGGGCATGGGTGAGCAGGCCCCTGAGAGCATGAGCACAAGGGAACTGACCCCACCCCTCACCAGCTGTGAAGTGGTGTGGGTGAGAAAGAGAGCTAGAACCCTACACATAGCTGGCAGCATGGGAGAGCTGGCGCTGGAGGCATGGGTAGGAGAAAGCTGGCCCCACTCCTCACAAGGGTGGTGGGAGAACTGGCTGTGCCCTCAGCACCTGCAGCACTAGGGAGGGCAGGCCCCACCCCTCACTTAGGTGAAGAAGGAGACCTAGCCCTGGTGAGATAGGCTCAGAAGAAATGGAGGGATGACTGACTCAGCTACCACCAAGGCCCAGATCCAGGGCTTTGAGTTGGTCCACCTCAACATTCTCTACCCCATCTATCATCTGCTGGGGTGTGTGAAGGGCCTGGTCCTGCAGGATCTCCATGATATCAGGCAACAAGAAGATATTTGAGAGGAGTCCCAGTGAGAATCCAATATTGATAGAAGCCAGAAGCCTCAAAGCAGACCCATGTCTCTTTGCAACGGATATTTGCAAGTAAAGCTGTTTGGGCAAGGGATGTATTGTGGGGCACACGATGACACAGTGCAGCATCTAGGGCAAGAAGCTTTTTCTGCTTTCTTTGTTGTAGTTGTTTTCTTTTGGGAGCAGGTTGCAAAGGCATAGGAGACATGAGGGCTAGAGAGATGGGTGGGATCAGAATACATGATGTGAAATTCACTAAGAATCAATAAAAATTATTTTTAAAATTCATGAAACTGTCCTTCCTCCCCAAGTCCCACTCTGTATCATTTTGGACTTTGGTGTAGAATTTATACAAGTATTCCAAAACTGAATTTGAGTCACCTACTTTCAGATACTTGGTGACATTTTGTAATGCAATCTATTGAAGAGGCTTATAAATCTTAATACAGATTTGGTTGTTTTATCCTGAAGGAATTGGAATGAATATTGAAGGATTTCTCAGAAAGACTTTTGTGATCACTCTTGACTTTGCAAAGATTATCTTGTCAGCATCGTGGAGTGCTGCTGAGAGAATGTGGTAAGGTAAGAGGCCTTGAAAGACAAAGGTAGCATGATCTAGTCTCTGTGTGAGGCAGCATCAATGAAGAAGGAACTTAAAAATGAAAGCCTGAGAGAGAGTCATGCAGCAGAACATACTGGCCTGTGAAATGCTGTGGTTAGAAGTAGAGAAGGATCCGCAGTGAGGAGCAAGCTGGGAGAATGCTTTCAGTCTACTAAAATTAATCCACCAGACATAGCTGTCTGTTGCCATCCACCTGGATGATTCCAGGACTGAAATAGTGACCCACATGAAGGAAAAACTAAAAGAAGAAAAAGGAGAATCGGTTGTTCCTGCTCTTTGTGCTAAGGACAGATATGCTGCAAAGAAGGAAATAGGAAGATGTGGCAATGACAAGAAGGAGTGGGGAAAGAGTGTGTGCTGTAGTGGAAAACTGCCTGATTTTGAAACCCACTATGTTTTAATAGCTGTGTAACAACAGTGTGGTACTTACCTGCCACAAGCCTCAATTGCTTCGTCAGGAAATACTGCAGTTGCATTTGCTTTTATTTCCACTCTGGTTTTCCAGGAAAGTATCTGTCTATCTGTGTCTGTCTGCCAATCATCTATCCTATCTGTCTGTCTGTCTATATCTATATTTATATCTATATCTATCTACTATCTATCTGTCTGTCTGCCTATCATTTGTTGCTTTCTACCTATATTAGCAATGATTAAGGTTTTTTTTTTTTTTTCGGAGCTGGGGACCGAACCCAGGGCCTTGTGCTTGAATGATTAAGGTTTTAAAATGTAAACCCATATCATCTTTGTGAGTTTTATACATACCAACACATTTCGGTTGGCATCCGAAGTACCAATGAGTAAATTTTTTTCTTCAATGCTAGAGGTCCAGATCCAGTCCAGGACCTTGTACAATATAGGCAAGGTTCCGTATATTCAACTAGGCAAAGGGTTTTTCTTACTGTAGAACCTCAATTTTAATAGCTCTTATTCCAGTTGGACTCAAAGCACACACACTGATCTTTGTACCTATCAGAAGACACTACTTCCAAATACACACCCAAACTTACTCATATACATGGACAAAATGTAGAGAACTCAACCTTCACCCCAGACAATTAGGAACACATGCAGAATTCCTAACATTGAAAGATGGTTGGTATAGGGTCTCTAGGGTCTGCATTTCACAAGGTGACCATTGAAAGGGGATCACGGCCTGATTTTTCCCTCATCTGCACAGGTGAATCTTTCTGAACAACTGGGATGCCCTAGCTAATTTCCCCAGAGATGGTTCTTTCTTGTTAATCTGCCCCTCTCTTCCTCTTCACAACTTGTTCTGAGAGAGGCTGAGACTTGTACTCACCTATTCACATTCTTAAGGGAACTTAACCCAAATGTGTTTATTGGGTAAAGAGAAACTTGTATGAAAGAGGTTCATTATTCCTGTTAGAATTTCAAGGATTTGTTTAATACTTGGGAATATTTTAATTATTTATTTGTTTGATAGTAAATACAGTCACACTGTTTTCCCTATTTTCTTTCCTTGCTTCTCTTCAAACCCTTCTAGGTGCCTCCCCTACCCCTGCTCCAATCCACAGCTAGTCTCTTTCAAATTCATGGCCTCTTTTTCTTTCATTGTTGTGTATATATGTACACACACACACACACACACACACACACACACACACTCTTAAGTACAGAAATACAGCCTTCTCAGTCTGTATAATAATGTTATTTGTGTGTGCTAGGGGCTGACATTTTGCGAGAGTTGGGTCATCACTAGTAATGACCAAAATGTTATGAAAAGAAGATAAGTCCATTTATACTTTCTTTGCTTATAGAGTAAAGGCACACAGTTCAAACCATTAAAAAACTATTACCAATAGTAAACATGCACAAATCTTCCATCTGCTTATAATGCTGAGTCTCAACACTATTAATAAAAATGATTGCATTTATCTTTGTCAACTTGGGAGTTCATGGGAGCAGGGGAGTAAAACTTAACAAAGATTAAGGAAACAGCTTGGCTAGATTCATTTTGAATATAGTATGCAAAAATCAAGTCTCCAATTTGTCATCATCTAGTTTCTGTCTGGTGTAAGTAGAAGTCTTTAAATATGTAAGATACTAATGATTTTCATCCACAGATAATGTTGGATCGCCTCTGATCTCAGCATAGTGCTTAATAAAGGCAGAGTCATATGTTAGGTATTTTTAATTTATTCTTTGATTTTTTTTTTACAGTCCAGAATTTATCCCCCTCCTGGTCCACCCTCTAACAGTTCTACATCCAGTGTGCATCTTCATTTCATATTATAAAGTATTTAACTATTATAGTAGTTATATAGTATTTTATTATTTAATTGCAACTACTTCAATATTGCAGTTATCTATTTATGTTAACTTCTAATGTCATCTAGTCGAAACATTCATTTTTATTTTTAATTTTTTAAAGTGTTGAACCTATTAATCACATGGGGTTTAGTTTGTGCATAAAATGAAAGATGGAATTCTGAAGTGGCTTGCAGAGATGATTATCTTAGTGTTTATTTCTAAATGAAAGTTTCTTCCCTAGTGATTTATGAGGGTCTATTATCATACATAGAATGCATCAATCTTTTGGACATTGTTTTCAGATATTCTGTTCTGTGCTGAATTTGATTCTTTTTTCTTTTTATCCCCATTTTTAATGGTTATTTTATTTACATTTCAAATGTCATCCCTCTTCCTAGTTTCCCCTCCACAATCCCACAATCCCCTCCTCCCTCCTCCTGCCTCTATGAGGGTGTTCCCCCACCTGCCCACCCACTCCTGTTTTAGAACCCTAGTGTTCCCTATCCTGGCTCATCAAGCCCCCACAGGACCAAGGAGCTCCCCTTCCACTGATGCCAGATAAGGCAAGTCTCTGCTACATATCCAGCTGGAGTCATGGATCCTCCCTGGCTACTCTTTGGTTGCTGGTTTAGTCCCTGGGAGCATTTGGAGGGCTGGTTGGTTGATATTGTT
This sequence comes from Rattus norvegicus, assembly GCF_021556685.1. Lineage (NCBI taxonomy): Eukaryota > Metazoa > Chordata > Mammalia > Rodentia > Muridae > Rattus > Rattus norvegicus. The sequence continues at coordinate 20,888,816 of NC_141537.1, read as the reverse complement.
GTTCTCCCTATGGGATTGCAAACCCTTTCAGGTCCTACAGTCCTTGCTCTAACTTCTCCATTGGGGTCCCCATACTCAGTCCAATGTTTGGCTGTGTACATCCGCATCTGTATTGGTCCGGCTCTGGCAGAGCCTCTCAGGGGACAGCGATACCAGGTTCCTGTCAGCATGTACTTCTTGGCATCAACAATAGTGTCTACATTTGGTTTTCGTGGATGGGATGGATCCCTAGGTGGGGCAGTCGCTGGATGGCCATTCCTTCAATCTGCTCCACTCTTTGTCCCTGCATTTCCTTTTGACAGGAAGAATTCTAGATTAATATATTTGAGGTGGGTGTGGGGCCCCATCTCTCAACTGGGAGCCATGCCTATCCACCGGATATGCTCTCTACAGGTTCTATCTCCCCTTCATTGGGTATTTTGGCTTAAGTCCTCCCTGTTGGGTCCTGGAAACTTCTTGGGTCTGTGACGTCTGGAACTTTCTAGTTTCCTCTCTTCCACTGTCACTCACCTACTTTCAGATTCCTAACCCTCTGTACTTCTCCCCCATCAGTTTTAAAATAATGCAGTTTTAAATTCTCTGTTGCTTTAAGAACCAGGATCTCATAGAATTCTTTTTTATATTCCAAATTTTCATAACTGTTTGCCTGGATATTTTTACCAGATTCTTTTATCCTCTGTTTCCAAATATGTGGCACTTTCTTTAAATCTACAAGCTAATTTAACAAAATCAGTCTTCATATGATGACATTTTTTAACTCTACCCACTTTTCTTTGATTTAAGCAAAATAATTTTCATTAATGTTCTCTATAAGACAGGTATAAAATAAATGATAATTTTGCAAGTTAAAAATAAAATGACTTACTCTTGAGAGTGATGTAGATTTCCCTTCAAAAATTTTAGTGACTATTGACCTTCTGACTAGATTTGTTTCATTGTTCATAATATTTAAAATAATTATATGTGAACATATATTTAAATAACAATGCATGACATAAAAGAACATTTTTGGAAAAAACCCTTGGAAATTACAGCACTATAAAGATTCCCATTAAAGAAGTATGAAATTCTTTTTGTCCCTTTTGTGCCTGAATAGAAGCAATAGTTTTTAAATCCTGTTAGTGGTTAATTATACATAGTTGATAACCTGACCACCTTTATATAAATATGTATTTTGTTTATTTACACTCAAAGCATACTTAACAGGGGTATCATTCTAGGTCATCCATGGTATTCAAATTAATTTATTTTGATGAGTTTAATCTAATTCAAAGAAGCAATTGTTCAATATAAAGAATATACTTGTCATTATTTTAGTAGGTTAAGAATGGCAAAGAAACAATTAATATTTTAATAAGCCACGTGGTTACATCATCATTTTATATTTCGCTCTTTAGAATTTTGAGCTTTTTATAATTACATGTGACAGAATGGCACCCAGTAAATAATAATCTTAGTCAAACAATAGTTTTGAAACTATATCACAATATAGGTAGCCTTATTTTTAAAGCAGTGGTTTATATAATATTGACTATAAAGATATCAGGTTCAAGTTTCTCCTCATTTCCCACATGTTAGTGTGATCTGGTATTTTCTGTTTTTATTTGGACAGTGAGGGATGAAGGAGATATGAGAAAGAAGCTCTTTGATGTCATCAGGTTGACCATCCACACTGGAAAAGTAACCAAATTAACCTTGTTGAACACCCTGCTAATTTTCTGTATGCTAATTTTTCCTCCTAATAATAGAATCTATATTGTCCAAAAGAGTAATTTGAAAGTATTGACTTTTTAAAATCAGTTCTGAAAGTGTAATCCAACAGTATGTGTTTATGAGCGAGCTCATACACACACACACACACACACACACACACACACAGACACACACACACACACACACACACACACACATACACACACACCGCACACATCCATGTATGTGTGGGCATGGTTGTTAATTTATCAGGACAAAAAAATGCAAAATACTGGAAATTTACCATATTTTTGTCCCAATGCTGTTTTAAACCCTTAGAGTAGAAGTCAATACAATGAAAATAATTCAGTATTTTAAAATAAGATATAGTTCTAATTATATACAGGAAAACATTTGAAATATGTTGGCTAATATTTATCTTTATAAATATGTAAATTAATTGGTAAAAAAAAAGATGTATGAAAAATTGAAATACAAGCCAGCGAGAACATTAAAATTTAAAAAGAGCTATAAAGTGAGACTTTGAGATCAACGGTTTTGAGCCATCTATATATTAATGTAGTGTAGAGGCTTACAATTGCTTCTTTATTTGTTAAGCATGAACAATCTCCTCTTACTCTCTCATTTTTATTTAGCCCATGTGCATTCTAAATAGGACAATTCCTGGACATTGATAAACAGCCATAACACTTAGAGAAAATGTGTATAATAACAGACTTTACAGTCAGATTCCAATCATGAGCACTTCTAAAAACAGCAGGGTTTCTTTCTTTCTTTTCTTTCTTCCTTTCTTTTTTTTTTGGTTTTTTTTTTTTTGTTGGTTTGTTTTTGTTTGTTTTTACTTAAAAGGTCCACATTTAAAGAAAAGTTTAAAACTTGAAATTGGCTGCTCAGCTATCAAAAACAATGACTTTATGAAACTCAAAGGCAAATGGGTGGAACTGGAAAATATCATCCTGAGTGAGGTAACCCAAGAAAAACACACATGGTATGCACTCATTGATAAGTGGCTATTAGCCCAAATGCTTAAATTACCCTAGATGCACAGAACACATGAAACTCAAGAAGGATGACCAAAATGTGAATGCTTCATTCCTTCTTTAAAACGGGAACAAGAATACCCTTGAGAAGGGAATAGGGAGGCAAGGTTTAGAACAGAGGCTGAAGGAACACCCATTCATAGCCTGCCCCACATGTGGCCCATACATATACAGCCACCAAACTAGATAAGATAGATGAAGTACAGGCCGACAGGAACCAGATGTAGATCTCTCCTGAGAGACACACCCAGAATATGGCAAATACATAGGCAAATGCCAGCAGCAAGCCACTGAACTGAGAACGGGACCCTTGTTGAAGGAATCAGAGAAAGAACTGAAAGAGCTTGAAGGGGCTCAAGACCCCATATGAACAGCAATGCCAACCAACCAGAGCTTCCAGGGACTAAGCCACTACCTAAAGACTATACATGGACTGACCCTGGGCTCCAACCTCATAGGTAGCAATGAATAGCCTAGTAAGAGCACCAGTGGAAGGGGAAGCCCTTGGTCTTGCCAAGACTGAACCCCCAGTGAATGTGATTGTTGGGGGGAGGGTGGTAATGGTAGGAGGATGGGGAGGGGAACAACCATAGAGAAGGGGAGGGGGAGGAGTTAGGGGGATGTTGGCCTGGAAACCGGGAAAGGGAATAACATTTGAAATGTAAATAAGAAACACCCAATTTAATAAAGATCGAAAAAAAAAAAAACCTTGAAATTGGAAGGAAGAGCTGAAAGGGAATTTTGGAAATGTTGCCTCAGTCCTCCTCTGTGGCTCTGACAGAGTTATTTCTGCACTTTGAATGGCAGAGAGAATACGAGCACTTACTCGTCACCATTCCTATTTTTATTTTAGATGACCTGATTTAGAAATAATAAAAATAATTTGCCTTATTTCTTATGCCATATTTCAGTTTTTATATTGATTCTAAATAAGGATGGGCAAATGGCTTACAATTGTAATATTTTGCTAATTTTATTGGATATTTTTATTTACATTTCAAATGTTATCCCCTTTCCTGGTTTCCTGTCCATAAGCCCCCTATCTCCTCCCTCTGCTTCTATGAAGGTGATCCCCTACCCACCCCTTCCTGCCACCCCACCCTGACTTGTCCCTATACTGGGGCATCGAGCCTGGGCAGGAACAAGGACTTCTCTTCCCATTGATGCCCAACAAGGCCATCCTCTGCTACATATGCTTCTGTAGCATTTGTTGCTATTCTTACGATGCTATAACATTGAAATTTAATAATTAACCTTTAATGTGTCATAGTAGTTTAATGGTATCCCTCAAGGTTCTCTGTCCATTGCTCACATGTCAAAAATTGGATAAGTATGTAGTTAACTTTTTATTCCTAATGAAATTTGCTGTGTTCACATGTGAATTCAGAGAATTCTGTTAAAAATGTTTCTAGAACTTGCTTTGTCCTATATCATTTATATATATTCATATATATGTATTACTATCTTAATAATATTCATTGTTTCTAAGTTACCTGTGTTTATACGCTTGTTTTTTTAATTTTTTTCCTGCTAGCTTATAAATGTCAACTTCTACAGTTACATTAATGATAAGAACGATACAAGAAGTATATCTTGAATCAATTATTTGACCTGATTTATATTACATAAATTTTAAGGAAAAAAACTTTCATTTGTCATTAAATATTTTTCATTCTTTCTGAGTGTTTCCTCACAATTTCTGTTTGGTAAGTAGGATAGTTAAGCTTGACATAGGCTATTTTGGGAATTACTAAGAGATGCTACTCAATACTATCAAGTTAAAATTCTATTTGAAAATAACTCCTTAAAAGTAAGCCTTGAGGGCTTTTTATGCCTAACGGATCTCTCGGCTCAATGTCATCATTTTGATGCTTTAATAATGTATGGCTGATGATTGTAAGATGGCAACAATAGGCTCAGTTTCCATTTAATGTGGTTATATTTGGGAAATTAATGATTAATTTCTACTTATAGCCATTATTAGGCAGCCTCAAGAGCTTGTAGGATAGGATTGGCTCTTTCTCTTCTTGTTCTCTGCTTGCTGGAAATGGCTTTCAAATACAGCCTGACCCCATTGTCCTGCTTTCCTTTTCTGTCCTGCACTCCATTACTTGCAGATATGAGTTGGCTCCTTTTCTATGCCCAATGGACTTTATTGATAACAGAACATGTCTACTCCTCAAACAACTCTATGTGTAGTTTACGGTACCAGTTATTGTCAATTTAGTATTTGTCACACATCTGGCAGAAGATGGTTCCAGTCTGCACATACTAATAATTTTTAAAATGTTGAAACTACTTTCAAAATTTCAACAACAGAAGCAATAAGGAGTCTGGAGTAGAACTGAAAAGGTCAATAGAGAGAAAAGCTGCAGAGGATTCATGAAATTCGGAGACCTCTTTATAACTGAATCTTGTCATTACTATGTAAAAACCAGCTCTTTCTTCTTTCCTTGGCTTGTTTTAGTTACAAGGCCTGGAAAACACAAGGGATATCAGCAAAGCAGTGGCAGCCTGAGACTAGTCAGTAAGTCTGAAAGCAGAGTGAGACTCTTCAGGGGGAGAGGGTAGCAGTGAGACACTCTTGGGGGGGGGGTACCAGCTATTTGTGACAGAGGGTAAATTAGCCTCTGTAAAATGGCTTTCACTTGTAGAGTGCAGTTCTGTCCTTGTGTAAGTAGAAGAATCTTAAAAACATTTAATGCCTTTCATACACATGCATATATTTCAACATTTAAGAGATTCTTTTAAGTGGTATACTTCCAATTTGCTTTTAATCAGGATGTTATATCCTAAATATAAGAGCAGTGCTCTAGAAAATGCAGAAATAAGTTGAGTGAATACCACTCATTATTCCGCATGCACAGCTTCCTGTATGTATACACTAACTTGAGGACCGACAACAGCTACCTTATGTTCTCTGGCTAATTTCCATTTACTTGTTAACAAAAGATTTAAAAAGATTGTAAGCTTCTAGGTTGGGTGGCTATTGTTTGGCCTTTATTGCTTGCTCACTCGCTCTTGTTCTGTTTCTGTTTTATAGCCAGAGGAAAATAACATTAATGAAAATCTAAACATTTTTCATCAAAATTTCAGAAGTAAATTCCTCAATCATGTAACATGAAATTTGAATTAATTCCTCAAAAGGAGGAAGAATCGTGGGATGTGTGTATTCCTAAAGGTCTAAGAAACTTCTATGTTTAGAAAGGCATTCTGGGGGCTGGGGATTTAGCTCAGCGGTTAGAGCGCTTACCTAGGAAGCACAAGGCCCTGGGTTCGGTCCCCAGCTCCGAAAAAAAAGAACCAAAAAAAAAAAAAAAAAAGAAAGAAAGGCATTCTGCAGTTTAAAGAGGCATATGGTTTTAGAGAGTCTCTAAAGACCGTTATTTAACATCATTTTAGCTCACTTTTAATCCATATAGTCAAGAAAATATGACTTGAATTCATTGAAAGTGATCTGAGGAAAGCAAAAAAATACCTTATTTTAAAAATCACTTGATAATATTTACCTACATATCATAAATTGCCTTTTGTTACTGCCTTTTTATTTCCTAGTAAACTATAACAAATATGTCAAAGGAAAACCTTTGGGAATTCTACTCCTGTTATCTCTGAGTTTAAGGCTAGCTTGGTCTACAGAATGAGTTCCACAACAGCTAGGGCTGTACAAAAGACTGATTCAAACATACAAGCAAACGAGCAAACAAACAAAAGTAATACACTGTAGACAGTAAACCAGCTTTGGAGTCACCTATCTGGCTGTGTCTTTGGAGGAATTCCTCATACTTCTTTTTATTTCTTTTTCTCTCAAAAATAAAAACAGAAAGGGTTTGTCTAGGTTTTTACGGACCCAAATTACAAAATGCATATGAAGTAGTTAAGACAGAATTTGATAAATGTCCTATGGTATATATCATATATGTCACACATATGCCTATGTATTTGCAAGGCAACAAAAACACTTGAATCTTTTAAACATGAAAACTAGTTTTGAGAGAAGGTAAAGGTTAGACTAAGCCACCAGTTATAGAAAAAGCAGGATTGAAACAAAGAAGGTGATGTCATCCATTATACTTTTCTTAAAACCAAAATTCATATTATTTCAACAACTAGAATATATTGGGTGGAATATTAAGTATCATAAACAATTTTAGCTCTATTTATAAAGGTATCTAGAAAACATAAAACTGCCAGGCTACTCCATTTTTGGTAGATCTAAAGATGAGTATCGCCGAGCAGTTTTGAATTCCACATGACTGTGTTCTCAGGTGATATGAGAGAGTTTGCGGCCTCTAGTTTGATAGGCCAGGATTGGGTTGGTGTATAACTGAGATTTTTATTTCATGACTTTTAGTTTATGAAATAATCTGATTTATTTTGCCAAGATGTGACTGTTTATTAACTGACCAGATTATAAAAATACCACGGGCAATACCTTAGTTCATCGTCTAGTAAGCCTGTTATCTGGTCTTCCTGTTGCCAGCATCTCCACCTTCTACAGAGTGAGTTGTCTTTTTCTTCATTCCACCTCGTGGGGAAGGTAGTTTGAAGGGCCATAGGAGGTTATTTGCTTCCTTGAAGCGTTTCTCAACTGTACAGATCTCATGAATTAGATCCTCCATGCAGATAATGCCAACTGACTTTTTAAATCATTGAGGAAGACTTTTCAACTTATTCTGAAGTTGAATCATCATAGTTAAATCCTATATAACATTAAATGTTATTACTTTATCTAATAGGTCAAATTCCATAAACAGGTTTAAATTTTTGTCCAACAAAATGGTGTATGCCTTTAACTCAAAACACCTTGGGAGGCAGAGGTAGGGGACTCTATGAGTTTGAGGCCATCCTGGTCTACAGAATGAGTTCCAAGACAGTCAGGGCAACAGAGAAAGATCCATCTTTAAACACATACACACACACACACACACACACACACACACACACACACACACACACACACAGAAGAACACATAGTTTTGGAGTCAGACATCTGGCCCTTCCTTTGGAAAAATAATTCATATTTATTTTATCATTTATATTTACATTTTATATTTTATTTATTTTCCCCTGAAAAAGAATTGCAGTAGGAATTCAACTAGATAGTTATAGAATTAAATTACAACTTGTACATAAAGAAGATAAAACAGAATCTAGTAAGTGCCGTCCTGATGTGACCCAGCTATTAGCTTCTACTAGGAATTTGGAGATATCCCCACATATACACATGAAATTCCTGAAACAACTGTAATTTTGGACAGAAAATCTTGTATTTGAAAGTGCCTATTATCCTAACGGAGTATGAAAGACGCTTTTCAGAAAGAGTGCCAAGCAAAGAATAGGACAGGACTTGAGTGTTGGGTATGAACACAAGCATCCCTGGGTTCCTTATGGTGAGAAGAAGTAACATGTGGTATCAAGGAAATTTGACCCTGAGCAAGAGAACAAAACTCCAAGTGGTAGAAATTGGATTTCATACATTGAGTTAAACCTTCTTAAACTTTGAGCACAGAACTCAGTGATGTGGTTCCTGGACTTTTGACACGAAGTGAATATCTTCTTTTGTAACTTTAAGACACTGATTTAAGACATTTGTACATAATAATAGAACTGAATATACTGCCCATTCATCTAAATTGGTGTACCCAATCATTTCTTTGGGAATAGAAAACATCTATGGACAATTGAAGTTTAAACACACTGGTATGTTAGAATATGTACCACATATTCTATATCAGCAATTTCTGTTTGGTAGCAGTAGTGAAAATCAAAACATTTCTACACTATATGTCATTGGCATAAAAAGTATATAGAATTAATTTAAAATGATGTATCAGGTGGGGCTGAACTTAGCTGGCTTGACTGAAGGAATAGTGGAGTCCTTTAGGGCTTGTCCATAGTCAGCTATACCTAATCCCACTACCCCATTATCTCCTCATCATCGCACACTTAGAAACAATTGTTTCTTGAATAAAATTGAAGGATTTGACTCATTGGTCATTTCTTATCTACAAAAGGGGAACGTAGAGGATGGGTGAGTGACATGGAAACAGAGAATGTTGTGGTGGAGTATGATGGTGACAGTGATGTAGAAGCAGAGGCAGCCAGCTGGAGCAGCTTTCAAGCTTGTATCTGGCTGGAATCTGCAGCAGAAACCAATCTGTCATAGGCAGCAGGCTTGGACAGCATTGCTGGCAGACCAAGTGGTGATCGAATGGACCTTAATGGCGGCCACAACACAGCGGTGTCAGCATAATGCCACTGTTACGCAGGAGCTGCACTCCCACTTCAGCCTGGAAGACTGTAGGAAGCTGAGGAGAGATTCACGTGGACAGTGTATCGGGAGGAGAGCCTCTCACTAGACTCACACCTGCCTATTTTTATTAAGGAAGACTTCCAGACAATGAAGATTGAGTTTGGGGTTTTAAGATGCTAGTCATTATCTGCTGTCATTGCCAATGTAGCTAGCACTTCAGAAGGACCCTTAAGGGAAACCTTTTTCTCATAAATATGATTTAGTGCACAGAAAATGAATGCTGCCCCTCTCTCATAGAAATGGTGAATCTTAGAGTTCTTTTATTCCCCTACAGTATCCAAACTGAAAGAGAATAATCCTCCCTCATAGTGTTAACTTCATCACATACAGTCTAAAATATGGTGCACTTTGAAAGGTCTTTAACATTCCTTTATCTATATCACATTATTCTGTGATCTCATTGTTCTACCTTTTCTGTTTCCTACTTAGTTGAGAAACCTGGATTATGGATTCCTTCCTCCTTCCTCCTGACGACCCTTTAGGATCCCCATCGTGATAGTGTTCTTGGGTGATTTGCTATCCCCTTCCTGGGAACCAAGCTGGTTTCTATTTACTTCAGATCAATCATTCCAGATCCTCTGTCTGTAGTGCATATAGTAAGGCTAGATATATTCCTGCCCTGACTATCCTTTGTCCTTACCCTCTTTCCATTTTATTAAAAATAATGAACTAGTACATTCCATTATCTGTATTAGAATGAGACTTTCTCATGACTTTTTAAAATGAATTATGCAGGTTAACATTTTAAAGTTTACAAGTTGATAGTGACATGTATACATTAGTCAACTTTTCCACTATCGGTGGCTTTCTCCCTTTGTTTCTTTAATCCCTTGTTCCTCCCTCTCTTCCTTGTTTGTGTGTTGTGTATGTTTACCTATTCACACTTATATGTGTTTATGCATGCATACATGTGTGCATTTGGAGGCAGACTTTGGTGTGTCTATTGCTTTCCACTTTATTTATTTACACAGGACCCTTCGCTAAACCCAGAACTCACTGATCAGCTACTGACCGACTAGTGAGGTTTAGAGCGCTGCTTGTTTCTACCTTACAGTTCTGGAACTACAGATGCACGCACTCTGCCTAACTTTTCAGTGGGTACTGAGGATCCAAACACGGGTGTTTGTGTGACATGCACTACATTAACAGAGGTATTTCCTCAAAATTTTTGTCAAAACCTGTGTGTATATATAATAACATCTCTGTATGCACACATATTAGATATTAATCAATACAGTATATGCTTTTAGAGATTTTATCTCATTTATGCTATGGCTTATAAAACCTGATCACCCTTTTTTCTTTTCTTGCATAGTTTCTTTATTTACATTTCAAATGTTATGCCCTTTCCCGGTTTCCCCTCCAGCAACCCCCTATCACATTCCCTATCTGTGTTTCTAGGAGGATGCTCCCACACCCATCCACCCACTCCTACCTCCCTGCCCTGGCACTCCCATACACAGGGGCATCAAGCCTTCACAGGACCAAAGGCATCTCCTCCCATTGATGCCCAACAAGGCCATCCTCTGCTACATATGCAGCTGGAGCCATGGGTCATTCCATGTGTACTCTTTGGTTGGTGGTTTAGTCCCTGGGAGCTCTGGGGTATCTGGAATACCCAAAATACAATTTACAGACCTCATGAAGCTCAAAAAGAAGAAGACCAACATGTGGGAGCTTCAGTTCAACTTAGAAGGAGGAACAAGATATTCATGGGAGGAAATACGGAGACAAAATGTGGAGCAGAGGCTGAAGGAAAGGCCACCCAGAGACTGCCCCACCAAGAGATCCATCTCAAATACAGTCACCAAACCCAGACAGCTATTGCTGATGCCAAGAAGTGCATGCTGACAGGAGCCTGAGAGAGCTGTCTCCTGATGACCTTTTTTAGCAAGAGTAAATATAAACAGGCATTTTGGTTTATTCTCATCTATGGTGGCTTTCTATTCCTATTAAGGTTAGCAGGAGGGGGAGCTGTTGTTTTTTTTAGTAGAGAATAGTAATTTTACTCAAATGAGTATTAGTTCTGTTCTCATTTGGTAAGGCTCCTTTTATATTAATGATTTCATTATTCGTGTCGTGCAATAACTAAGTAGGTCCCTCCATGCTGTCATGAAGAAGATAATGTGTGGTTGTTAAGAAGGTGAACTATGGGAGAGAATGACCAGGATCAACTCAGTAAAATCATTTGCAGATAGTTTGAAGTTGGGAATGCAATGAAAGTCCTTCCACCCACTCCTTCTTTCACTCGACATGGGCAGTTATGCTGAGAAATAACTGAATTGACCAATGCCATATTCTTAGCACAGGACCTGACCTATGAAGCAGTAAGTCAACATTAGAATTTCTCTTGATACCTATATTTACGATAAGTTGATCACCATTAGATTATGGTATTTAAACTGTACAGAAAGTTACAGAACTCTCATTTGGCCCATAGTTTAAGGTTATTCTGTTGCCTGATTTCATGTTATGGAGTTACATTTGATTTGCTTATAGATTTAATCTTCAAGGGGTTTAATACACTTTGAGAAATTGTTAGCTCTCCATACTGCTATAATGGTTAAATGCATGCTTTACTTTACATTCTAAAAGCAGAAAATTCACAGGATTCCGTTTCCTTTGAAGTTAACTTTGAACAAATTTGAGTAGATGTCAAACAGTACTTATTGTGATCAAGGTCATTCTGAGGTTCAGTCCAAATTATGAGAACTAGTTTTAGTTAAGAAATTAAACGAGTCTGATTTGAGATTCCCACAACTTTGGAAGATAAAATAATTAGAATTGTAAGAACTAGGTGATCCCTGGTTTTGAAATTCTCTGCCTACGAGCTACTTTATTAGAAAATATGTATACAGTGCAAACTTTCCCACTTAGGAGATACATGTCTTCTCCCCTAAGATCTGAACCATTCCTATCTCTAGATTTCTAATGTAGAGAAAGGGGAATATTTGGCCTGAATATCAATTTATAGAATGTAGCTGTTTTTATTACATTCCTGCTTATACCTCACACATTTCTTTATTGTGTAGAATCAAAATAGAAATAAAGCCATGCTGATTCTCCATGGGTTTCTCCAAAATAGCCTCCAGTACTTTTCTTGTTTACTAGAAATCCACAGATTTGCTCTTGTGTATGCCCACTGACTGTTTCTTTCTTTCTTCTTTCATCCTTGGTAAAGGATTGAGATTTCAAGGTTTGCAAATGCACATGTTTCAAAACCTGATCTAGGTAAATGCTGTTTAGTAAATCATGAAATGTTCACACGCAATGGGGAAGCAGTGTTGGGAGCTAGGTCTGTGAAAATAATGTTATGCTGGTGGTTTAAGGCCAGAATGCATTCTTCATAAGTCTCCTATAGTTTAAAATATAAAGAAAGGTCATCATTTTTTTTTAAATTCGGCTTCTCCTAAAGCCTGTGGTAGCCCTCTTCAAATAAAATTGATAGTAATCTTGACAGCATGTCACAGGTCATTAGGAATCTCATCTCTCGTCACTTTCTTCTCCACACCCCCAGTGCCAGTGGGTAGGAAGATGTCCCATTTATTCTTCAGTGACTATAGCCCTCTAGGGTGTAAATTTTATTTTGGGATTGCTCACAACATTAGGAGAAAATGGTGTTTAAAATAGTTATTCTTCTCACTGGCAAATCCTTGCTCTTTTCTATGGTAATGAAGTAATGTTGGTAAACCTACATGCAAGATAATCAATTTCCAAACTATGGGAGTGGAGAAAGAACTGAGAATTTTTAATTTGATAATTAATAGTAATTTGATTATAGTGTCTAAATTCCACCTGAGAATATATTTCCCTGTGAAGTTGCTTAACTGGTTGAACATAATTAAATTCTCCATCTAGATGTTTTGTGTCATTGGCAATGTTTCTACCTTAAAGTACACTTGCCTTCTCAATTACTTGTATTAAAATTGTACTTGCTTTTGAAATGTTTGGTCTTTGGTCCAGTGCCTAAGAGGGATTATGTGAATGGAGCTCCTGAGGCCTCATCTTGGCCATGAGGGAGGTGTTTGTCCAGCTGCTTGGTTCCTGTCCATCTGACTTTTCTCTTGGACTTAGTCCTAGAGACTTAACTTAGAACAAAATCTTCTTTGTTTTACTTTGGTATTTTTTATTATATTAATTGAATTGTGTGTGTCGAGGCTTGCCCTTATGCCATCCCGGGACCTCCATCCTTAACTTGGAAGGCAAAGCCTTCAGAGTTAGTCTCTGGCACCACATTTTGATCTTCCTCTTCGACCACTGAGAACTGCTCCTCAATTAAGTTTAATGAGGCCTTGAATACAGACTTGTTCTCATGACTCTGTAATGCTTCAATTTTATCCAAGCCTCCACACTCTTCAATCATTATACTGAGTTCTTCTGTCTCACCTAGTTTCTTGGCAGCCTGAAAGATATTTGGAATGGCATCAAGAATAATCTGAATAATTTTGGTATCTTTTGCACTCAAGAGGTTCATCAAAGGTTCCATTATTCCACAATGAACCAGATACACAATCTGTTCAACAGTCCCACCACTGGTATAGTTGGTTATAGCCTACACAGCTTCCTTCTGTGTCTTAAAGTGCCTGAGAGAGGACACCAACAAGAAACGAGACTAGACAATCCTGGTGTCTGGCTCAAATGACAAACACACACACACACACACACACACACACACACACACACACACCTCATGTCAGTAAATGACCCTGGAGGAGGGAGGAGTAAGAAGGCGAGAGGCGAGATCATTAAGGACTTCATGCATCCAACTTGGAAAACAGGATTTTTTTTCCCCAGAGGGTATTGTGAATTCAACTTAAGGATTATAAGGTGAATATTTACCATAAAAATTACTGAGGGTACAGTGTGTAAGACATCTAGAATGAAGGCTAAACAAAAGTCTGATACTTCAATTTAGAAGGTTATGCTGTAAATTTCAAAAGAAAAAAATTAATTCAGAAAAACAAATGGACAGGGATTTGAGTTGTGGATCTAATTAATGGTTAGAGTGGGAAGGTCATAAACCTTCACGAAGTGACGCTCATAAGAAAGAGTAAAGGGTTTTCTTTACACACAGTGCAGCATAGTCATGGCTCTAAAATATCCATTAAAATAGAGATGGAAGAAAGGCTTGCAAAAGCAGAGAAATAAAGGTAAATGCATCTGGGGACTTACAGAATTTCGAATTTCATCTTCATGCACAGGGATATTTATCTTATCTAGTGCCATTTCCTTTATCAGATTGAGGCTAAGTTCTCTGTTCCTATTTTCCCGAGCATTTTTTTCTCTTTAAATACGTGGCTCTTGATTTTTTTCAAGAACATATCTTTTATTTCTATAACTATATTTTATTTTACATTAATGTGATAGATTACATTAAATTTTAGTATTTTGATGACTATACTTAGAATAAGGCATTCTTGGCTGTGGCATATAATGTTTCTTTCTTCATTATTTTGTTGGATTTAATCTGTTAGTTATTTTTAGGAACTTGCCTTGTTAAGTCACTCTAAGGAAATTTAGAAGTCTTCAAAATACAACTGATGAAGAGTGTGTATATGTGAAATTAAAGTATGACACCTGAAGTTAAGAAATGGCCACATGTATATTAATAATATTACAATAATAGTAATGGTAGCTTATGCTGTTGAGTTATTTACTCCAGACAATACTGTAAGTAGCTTAAGAATATTTACTCTAAAATGGAGGCATTGTTTATTTCCTATTATGCTTATTGCAGTTTTATAAATGAGTATAGAGTGAAGTAATAACAAGTCATATAATATTCCTCAGAACTGGGTTTCACAGCCAAATTACCTCACTCCAGAGCCCATGTTTCATCCATTACTTGCAACAAGGGATCGCATAGTTGCCTAAGGAGAAGAACAAATTGGGCCAAGGGTTGTGGAAAAGACCATAGATACAGACCTGGTAGGGAAGATTATTTTTTAAATAAAGAGCAGCTTTTGAGGAAAAAAAAAGATTTGGAGTTAGATTTTTGTATCATTTACTCATAAAGTGAGAATACCTCAATTAATCTTACATAATTAAGCTATTGCAATCTTCATTATACTATCAGAGTGTACAGGGCCTTTAGATCATGCTCTGTGAGATTTAGGGATTTATTTACCTGAAAGTGTCCATTTGTCATATCTTCCCTGCAAAAAAGAATGATAGAGCTGGCTGTGACTTTCCTATGTCCCTGTTGTTTTCTAAGAGGTCAACTCAATGACTATAAGAGAAATCAACCTGGTGAGACAGTAGCAGCAGGTGGCTAAGTCAGCTTGATCAAAATGCAGAAGGGTACATTATTGTCATTTAGGACGACACTCAACCGTGACTAAGCCAGCTGTTCTAATAGTTTGAATTTGCAGGATTCTTTTCCAGTTGTGTAAAAATGCAAGTTAAAAAAGATATTGCCAAAAAAAATATAAATGAACAACATATTAAATAACCAACTGAGTGGGCTCAGAATGAGTCTCTCGGACATAATTGGAAGGATCAGGAAGATGTGAGTTATTGCCCTTTATACCATAAGGAGAGTAAAAATAACCACTCTGGAAAGTGTTAGAACCGCCATATGTACAGAGGAGAGTATGAGTCCCTGGATGTTCCATTCAGTGGAATACTGTGCTTGACAGCTTCTTCGTTGAATTCATTGAGTAAGTCTATTTTCCCCTAAAAGATACCAACTAGGTTTTTTTTTAAATTACCTGAAGTGTTAGTGAGAATATCATTCATTGAAAATATACATTTTCAAAGGTATGGTAGTGCACACCTCTAATGCTAGCACTTGAGGAGGCAAAACAAAAAGGAGAAAATCTTAGTTTCTCCAAAGGTTACTCATGCTAACATAGTTTGGAAGTAAAGACCACAGTTTACTTGGGCCATAATTGTTTCTGAATTGTTAGAAGTCTATAGTCATGATATGACTCAAAAGAAGTTTCTTCTTCTGGGTCATAAGATAGACCACTTCTAGGCCATTGAGATAGTGAATCTTAGTTGCCAAGTAGACTGTTTGTGTTTATTTTGGCTTTTGTTTTTCTTGAATTGACTAAAAGGCAAGCTATAGAGAATTCCTGTGAAGAATTTTCTTAAGATATTTTACACGGGAAGGCATACGCTAAAGGTGAGAAGGCAAAGTGTCTGACAGTGGCAACCTACATACAAAAGAAGAGGGAAACTTTGCCTTTTGCCTGTTTGCCTTCACTTGCACTAGCAAGTCCATTTGCTATGTTGCAGGCTTATCCCTTCACTGAATTCAGAAACAGGTTCCTTTAACTCACAGATCTATAGTGCCTCTCCAGAAATCCTCCAAACCATTGTAAGAAGAAGGCTGCTAAGAAATCCACCCTAATGCAGTGAACAGCTACTACATTCGGGTTTCTTCTCTGTGACATTCTCATTTTGGACTACCCAGAAGATACTGTATAAACTATATAAAGCCACTAAAATATATGTGCATTCTATCAATTCTATTCCCCTAGAGAACCCTGACTAATGCAATCATTTAGGTCATCTCTTTAAAGTTTTTGCTGCACTGAGTCAAAAACTCGGGAAGCCAGTAGCTTAAGTATTAAAGACCAAGCTCAGGACAGTGTCTTTAGTGCTTTGAACATCTAACATAAGAGCTGTAAGAGTCCAGTCATGTAGTCATCTCAAATTTAAAATCTAAGTAAACGTAAGAGCTCAAGTCAGATAGATATAAAAGCAGCAAAATAATGTGGAGCACATGTTTGCAGTTTGGATGATAAGCCCTGTCAAAGTTTAGAAAGCCAGACCATCAGAAATAGACATTGAACCTGATTATATATATGAATTATATCCAGTAAGTATGAGATACATTTATATGATATATATATATATATATACATATGATACATAGATAGATAGATAGATAGATAGATAGATAGATAGATAGATAACTACTTAAATCCACACATTTTGAGAATAAACATAATGGACTTATTTCATGAATCTACAGGATGATTACATATGATTTCTAACAATTTATAATTGTTTACTAATGCTCATAGCTACAGTCAGCAAAATATTTATTCAAGTGAGATAATGGGTTTATGCCCTTAATATTGTAATTGAGAAGCAAAAATCCTAGATAAATATAAATTACTAATACCTGTTCTAAACACATATAAGATATATATGGCTTTATAATAATTTTCTTTTTATTTGCATTAATATGAGGCCCAAAGAAAATGGATTTTCAAGTCAATTTGAAAATGAAATTGACTATAATAATATGAAATACTTCAGTACCTTCAAAATCAATAAAAATTCATGCACAGCATAAGATAAAAGAGTTCATTTTATTTTTTCTTTCTGCAAGTGCATTTGTGGGTAGCAGATATAACATTATTTTTACACTCAGTTTGACTTGGTTAGTGATGTTGGCAAATATCATTGGTATGAATATATATGTTCATTGTAGGTAATAATAAAAATTCCTCACAGCCTTTTATGCTGAGTAAATGATCAAATAAAGGGACACAACTCTTTCCAAAAAGATAGCAATGTTATCATGAAAAAATAATGTGATTTATGTAAAATAAATATTTTGTAAGCTTTTTCGATATTTTTTATTTAGGGTTTTTGTCTTTTTATTCTTTCCTTTGTGTTCCTGGTACCATGGTACCTCTCAAGAATTAAAAGAAAAAGAGAGATTAGACTATTAGACCTATCTGGTACATTTAAGAATAAATATTTTTTATTTTCTTAGTTGTACTTAGACAAGTTTGTTTTATCATATTGTTTTTTTCCTCTTATTTGAAAGTAATCACTTTTGGATAAAACATAGCAACCCTCGTAACGGCCAGTATTTGTGAACTAGGTAAAGCACAGAGTGGAAGACACACCAAGGATAGTCACGACTTTTGTTTAGAAATTGATTCATTAGCCATGCAATTGTACCCTTAAGTTAGAAATATGCATTGGGACCTAAAAAAACAAAAGACAAAAGACACAAAACAAAAACAAAAACAAAATAAAACAACAAACGAAACCTAATCCCTTCAGGGCATGAATTTGTGGCTGGTATTCATACAAAAAAATAATTCTTGGGGCTACAGACAGGCTCGGTGGTTAGGAGCACTTGTTCTTGTTGAGGACCTGTTTGTTTTCTAAGCCTACAGTGTGACTCAGAACCATGCATAACATCAGTTCCAGGGTATCTTGAAACCTTCAAATAAATCAAATAAATCAGGCATGCATGTGCTATACATACTACAATACAGGCAAAACACTCACACACATAAAATAAATATTAAACATTTAAATAATGATTCTTAAGATATTATACATTACATTCTATGAATTTATATGTCAAGTATAGAAAAATATTATTATGATGCAAAAGCATAGAAAATCTAATGCTGATATAAAGTGTTTATAAAATGTTTTTCCATTCATCTTATTGAAATATTTTGAAGAACTACAATTTTTTACCATCTCTAGAAAGATGCTAGTGACTTATAATGTATATTTATATTTATATCTATAAAAGGTAAAGCAGCACAGTGGATTTGCATGGAAAGAAGGAACAGATGTTACGCCAACAGGTTTAAGTTTTCATTCTGATAGTTAATCACGAGAAAATATTTAAAAAGGAAAACGGTCTGGTTAGAAAGTTAGAAATTCAAACAGGCAGTGACGTGGGCTTGCGTTTCCACAAATTCATTCATTACCCTGATATTTAAAAATGTGACAGCATCTGTTATAGGGTCTCTAAAGAAGTCGTAATGGCAGATGGGTTAGGAAGTTTGATTTTACACCTATTGTTTTTTAGCTGGAGCCATTTTAAATTTCCTACTGCACTCAACAAATTACAGTTCATGTGATATTATGACAGTTTGCAATATTATGCAGTCAAATGCTCTACCACTGAGCTATACCCCCAGTTTGTAATATTATGACAGTTTTATTATACCAAATCGACTTATATTCAATAATTTCTAGGTATTTTCATATGATATATATATATATATATATTTGATGCGGGCATCCTAAATCAAATCATAAATTACTTCAACAATTTTTCTCTACTTTGAAGAAAATAGTTTTATTTTCTTTGTTATATAATCTATGTTTTTTTCAGGCACAAGTTTATGCATCGGTAAAGAAAAATTAAGCTAAAATGCATCTCCATCTTCAATCTTCCTTTTCTGCTCCTAGGAGGTTTCTTTTGTATATCAAAAAATAAGAACTGAAAACTATTCCACAAAAATGAAACAGATGGAGCACTACCGAATTCCTTCTACGAAGCCACAATTACTCTTACACCTAAACCACACAAAGACACAACAAAGAAAGAGAACTTCAGACCAATTTCCCTTATGAATATCGATGCAAAAATACTCAATAAAATTCTGGCAAACCGAATCCAAGAGCACATCAAAACAATCATCCACCATGATCAAGTAGGCTTCATCCCAGGCATGCAGGGATGGTTTAATATACGGAAAACCATCAACGTGATCCATTATATAAACAAACTGAAAGAACAGAACCACATGATCATTTCACTAGACGCTGAGAAAGCATTTGACAAAATTCAACACCCCTTCATGATAAAAGTCCTGGAAAGAATAGGAATTCAAGGCCCATACCTAAACATAGTAAAAGCCATATACAGCAAACCAGTTGCTAACATTAAACTAAATGGAGAGAAACTTGAAGCAATACCACTAAAATCAGGGACTAGACAAGGATGCCCACTCTCTCCCTACTTATTCAATATAGTTCTTGAAGTTCTAGCCAGAGCAATCAGACAACAAAAGGAGGTCAAGGGGATACAGATCGGAAAAGAAGAAGTCAAAATATCACTATTTGCAGATGATATGATAGTATATTTAAGTGATCCGAAAAGTTCCACCAGAGAAATACTAAAGCTGATAAACAACTTCAGCAAAGTGGCTGGGTATAAAATTAACTCAAATAAATCAGTAGCCTTCCTCTACACAAAAGAGAAACAACCCGAGAAAGAAATTAGGGAAACGACACCCTTCATAATAGACCCAAATAATATAAAGTACCTCGGTGTGACTTTAACCAAGCAAGTAAAAGATCTGTACAATAAGAACTTCAAGACTGAAGAAAGAAATTGAAGAAGACCTCAGAAGATGGGAAGATCTCCCATGCTCATGGATTGGCAGGATTAATATAGTAAAAATGGCCATTTTCCCAAAAGCGATCTACAGATTACTGCAATCCCCATCAAAATACCAATTCAATTCTTCAAAGAGTTAGACAGAACAATTTGCAAATTCATCTGGAATAACAAAAAACCCAGGATAGCTAAAGCTATCCTCAACAATAAAAGGACTTCAGGGGGAATCACTATCCCTGAACTCAAGCAGTATTACAGAGCAATAGTGATAAAAACTGCATGGTATTGGTACAGAGACAGACAGATAGACCAATGGAATAGAATTGAAGACCCAGAAATGAACCCACACACCTATGGTCACTTGATTTTTGACAAAGGAGCCAAAACCATCCAATGGAAAAAAGATAGCATTTTCAGCAAATGGTGCTGGTTCAACTGGAGGGCAACATGTAGAAGAATGCAGATCGATCCATGCTTATC
The DNA here is from genome assembly GCF_021556685.1 of Rattus norvegicus. Lineage (NCBI taxonomy): Eukaryota > Metazoa > Chordata > Mammalia > Rodentia > Muridae > Rattus > Rattus norvegicus. Next base: position 20,868,148 of record NC_141537.1, on the reverse strand, counting down.
ACCCTGTACAAAGCTTAAGTCCAAGTGGATCAAGGACCTCCACATCAAACCAGACACACTCAAACTAATAGAAGACAAACTAGGGAAGCATCTGGAACACATGGGCACTGGAAAAAATTTCCTAAACAAAACACCAATGGCTTATGCTCTAAGATCAAGAATCGACAAATGGGATCTCATAAAACTGCAAAGCTTCTGTAAGGCAAAGGACACTGTGGTTAGGACAAAACGGCAACCAACAGATTGGGAAAAGATCTTTACCAATCCTACAACAGATAGAGGCCTTATATCCAAAATATACAAAGAACTCAAGAAGTTAGTCCGCAGGGAAACAAATAACCCTATTAAAAAATGGGGTTCAGAGCTAAACAAAGAATTCACAGCTGAGGAATGCCGAATGGCTGAGAAACACCTAAAGAAATGTTCAACATCTTTAGTCATAAGGGAAATGCAAATCAAAACAACCCTGAGATTTTACCTCACACCAGTGAGAATGGCTAAGATCAAAAACTCAGGTGACAGCAAATGCTGGCGAGGATGTGGAGAAAGAGGAACACTCCTCCATTGTTGGTGGGATTGCAGATTGGTACAACCATTCTGGAAATCAGTCTGGAGGTTCCTCAGAAAATTGGACATTGAACTGCCTGAGGATCCAGCTATACCTCTCTTGGGCATATACCCAAAAGATGCCCCAACATATAAAAAAGACACGTGCTCCACTATGTTCATCGCAGCCCTATTTATAATAGCCAGAAAATGGAAAGAACCCAGATGCCCTTCAACAGAGGAATGGATACAGAAAATATGGTACATCTATACAATGAAATATTACTCAGCTATCAAAAACAATGACTTTATGAAATTCGTAGGCAAATGGTTGGAACTGGAAAATATCATCCTGAGTGAGGTAACCCAATCACAGAAAAACACACATGGTATGCACTCATTGATAAGTGGCTATTAGCCCAAATGCTTGAAGTACCCTAGATGCCTAGAACAAATGAAACTCAAGACGGATGATCAAAATGTGAATGCTTCACTCCTTCTTTAAAAGGGGAAAAAGAATACACTTGGCAGGGGATAGAGAGGCAAAGATTAAAACAGACACAGAAGGAACACCCATTCAGAGCCTGCCCCACATGTGGCCCATACATATACAGACATCCAATTAGACAAGATGGATGAAGCAAAGAAGTGCAGGCCGACAGGAGCCGGATGTAGATCGCTCCTGAGAGACACAGCCAGAATACAGCAAATACAGAGGCGAATGCCAGCAACAAACCACTGAACTGAGAATAGGACCCCCGTTGAAGGAATCAGAGAAAGAACTGGAAGAGCTTGAAGGGGCTCGAGACCCCATATGTACAACAATGCCAAGCAACCAGAGCTTCCAGGGACTAAGCCACTACCTAAAGACTATACATGGACTGACCCTGGACTCTGACATCATAGGTAGCAATGAATATCCTAGTAAGAGCACCAGTGGAAGGGGAAGCCCTGGGTCCTGCTAAGACTGAACCCCCAGTGAACTAGATTGTTGAGGGGAGGGCGGCAATGGGGGGAGGATGGGGAGTTGGATGTTTGCCCGGAAACCGGGAAAGGGAATAACACTCGAAGTGTATATAAGAAATACTCAAGTTAATAAAAAAAAAAAAGAAATAAGAACTGAAAAATGTAAATTATCATCCTAAGCTTTGATATGTCCCAGAATGCAGGAATTCTGATGTGTCAGCTGGAAATGGAAATTGGGGGCAACGAAAACATAGCAAAAGAAAGTTCCAACAACAGCATCTCTTTAACCTACTACTTCCACACTTATGTAAGAAGTTGCTGTGTACGTTGGAAAATGCAGTCTTTGGGGAGGTTCGCACCTTGGTTGATTTTATGAGAGCGATATAACCAAATATCCAGCATAGTTTTACTTTCTGACAAGTAAATTCAATTTGAAATAATGTCCGTTGTTAAAACCAGTTCACTCAGTGAGTATACTAAAGGAAGATAAAATAAATAAAGAAGAAATCTGAGTGGGCAGAGCCTGTCAAGGTCGGGTAGCTATTTCCTAGCTTTAACGTGCTCTCACTGTTCCAAACCTTCATGCAGCTCTGTGTCACATCTGGGGATTGCACTGACATGCCCAAAAGAACTCACCACTAAATAGCCCTACGTTAATATGTTTTTAAGACTTACTTTTATTTTTGCTTACTTTTTTTGTTTATGTGTTTGTGTGTTTGCCTGTGCATGTGTTTTCTATGTATGTGAGGGTGTCCACTGGGACCAGAAAAGGGCATTGGATACCCTGAGAGCTGGAATCAAGAGAGGGTTGTAAATCGCCTGATGTAGGTGCTGGGAATTCAACTCAGGTTCTGTGGAAAAGCAGCAAGTGCTTTAAACTGAACTATCTCCAGCGCCAATTTCTCTCATTTTTGAGGCTATGTAAAATAACTTTAAGAGACTACAAAGTTTGCTTTTCCGAGGCATAATCGATTTGAGGTTAAATTTTTATAAACACATTCAGTATGCATTTATAAGTGCAGTGAGTCACATGCTATTATTCACTTTTGTACAAGAATATGAAGAAACTTCAAGATACAGGACTTAGCATTCATTTTTATAAATATATAACTATGGTGGTAAATCACATTAATTATGCTTATAGTCTCAGTATAATTGATATAGGTCAGTATAGTCTCAGTAGAGATTACTTTTCAGAAGTAAAGGTAATGACTACCTGTGAGAGAATAAAACTTATTATTAATAATTTACAGAATCAATAAGTTACCAAATGGCTAATAATTTACTTACATTGAACGGCATGTCTCTGAGGGTCAGTAAATACAGATAACGTAAAAAAAAGTTGTTTTAAACTGGATACACAACGAGGACCCTGCATTCTGCTGCCTACAGGAAACACACCTCAGAGAGAAAGACAGACACTACCTCAGAGTGAAAGGCTGGAAAACAACTTTCCAAGCAAATGGTCAGAAGAAGCAAGCTGGAGTAGCCATTCTAATATCAAATAAAATCAATTTCCAACTAAAAGTCATCAAAAAAGATAAGGAAGGACACTTCATATTCATCAAAGGAAAAATCCACCAAGATGAACTCTCAATCCTAAATATCTATGCCCCAAATACAAGGGCAACTACATACGTAAAAGAAACCTTACTAAAGCTCAAAGCACACATTGCACCTCACACAATAATAGTGGGAGATTTCAACACACCACTCTCATCAATGGACAGATCATGGAAACAAATTAAACAGTGATGTCGACAGACTAAGAGAAGTCATGAGCCAAATGGACTTAACGGATATTTATAGAACATTCTATCCTAAAGCAAAAGGATATACCTTCTTCTCAGCTCCTCATGGTACTTTCTCCAAAATTGACCATATAATTGGTCAAAAAACGGGCCTCAACAGGTACAGAAAGATAGAAATAATCCCATGCGTGCTATCGGACCACCACGGCCTAAAACTGGTCTTCAATAACAATAAGGGAAGAATGCCCACATATACGTGGAAATTGAACAATGCTCTACTCAATGATAACCTGGTCAAGGAAGAAATAAAGAAAGAAATTAAAAAGTTTTTAGAATTTAATGAAAATGAAGGTACAACATACCCAAACTTATGGGACACAATGAAAGCTGTGCTAAGAGGAAAACTCATAGCGATGAGTGCCTGCAGAAAGAAACAGGAAAGAGCATATGTCAGCAGCTTGACAGCACACCTAAAAGCTCTAGAACAAAAAGAAGCAAATACACCCAGGAGGAGTAGAAGGCAGGAAATAATCAAACTCAAAATCAACCAAGTAGAAACAAAAAGGACCATAGAAAGAATCAACAGAACCAAAGTTGGTTCTTTGAGAAAATCAACAAGATAGATAAACCCTTAGCCAGACTAACGAGAGGACACAGAGAGTGTGTCCAAATTAAAAAAATCAGAAATGAAAAGGGAGACATAACTACAGATTCAGAGGAAATTCAAAAAATCATCAGATCTTACTATAAAAACCTATATTCAACAAAACTTGAAAATCTTCAGGAAATGGACAATTTCCTAGACAGATACCAGGTATCGAAGTTAAATCAGGAACAGATAAACCAGTTAAACAACCCCATAACTCCTAAGGAAATAGAAGGAGTCATTAAAGGTCTCCCAACCAAAAAGAGCCCAGGTCCAGACGGGTTTAGTGCAGAATTCTATCAAACCTTCATAGAAGACCTCATACCAATATTATCCAAACTATTCCACAAAATTGAAACAGATGGAGCACTACCGAATTCCTTCTACGAAGCCACAATTACTCTTATACCTAAACCACACAAAGACACAACAAAGAAAGAGAACTTCAGACCAATTTCCCTTATGAATATCGATGCAAAAATACTCAATAAAATTCTGGCAAACCGAATTCAAGAACACATCAAAACAATCATCCACCATGATCAAGTAGGCTTCATCCCAGGCATGCAGGGATGGTTTAATATACGTAAAACCATCAACGTGATCCATTATATAAACAAACTGAAAGAACAGAACCACATGATCATTTCATTAGATGCTGAGAAAGCATTTGACAAAATTCAACACCCCTTCATGATAAAAGTCCTGGAAAGAATAGGAATTCAAGGCCCATACCTAAACATAGTAAAAGCCATATACAGCAAACCAGTTGCTAACATTAAACTAAATGGAGAGAAACTTGAAGCAATACCACTAAAATCAGGGACTAGACAAGGCTGCCCACTCTCTCCCTACTTATTCAATATAGTTCTTGAAGTTCTAGCCAGAGCAATCAGACAACAAAAGGAGATCAAGGGGATACAGATCGGAAAAGAAGAGGTCAAAATATCACTATTTGCAGATGACATGATAGTATATTTAAGTGATCCCAAAAGTTCCACCAGAGAACTACTAAAGCTGATAAACAACTTCAGCAAAGTGGCTGGGTATAAAATTAACTCAAATAAATCAGTTGCCTTCCTCTATACAAAAGAGAAACAAGCCGAGAAAGAAATTAGGGAAACGGCACCCTTCATAATAGACCCAAATAATATAAAGTACCTCGGTGTGACTTTAACCAAGCAAGTAAAAGATCCTTACAATAAGAACTTCAAGACACTGAGGATAGAAATTGAAGAAGACCTCAGAAGATGGAAATATCTCCCATGCTCATGGATTGGCAGGATTAATATAGTAAAAATGGCCATTTTACCAAAAGCAATCTACAGATTCAATGCAATCCCCATCAAAATACCAATCCAGTTCTTCAAAGAGTTAGACAGAACAATTTGCAAATTCATCTGGAATAACAAAAACGCCAGGATAGCTAAAGCTATCCTCAACAATAAAAGGACGTCAGGGGGAATCACTATCCCTGAACTCAAGCAGTATTACAGAGCAATAGTGATAAAAACTGCATGGTATTGGTACAGAGACAGACAGATAGACCAATGGAATAGAATTGAAGACCCAGAAATGAACCCACACACCTATGGTCACTTGATTTTTGACAAAGGAGCCAAAACCATCCAATGGAAAAAAGATAGCATTTTCAGCAAATGGTGCTGGTTCAACTGGAGGGCAACATGTAGAAGAATGCAGATCGATCCATCCTTATCACCCTGTACAAAGCTTAAGTCCAAGTGGATCAAGGACCTCCACATCAAACCAGACACACTCAAACTAATAGAAGAAAAACTAGGGAAGCATCTGGAACACATGGGCACTGGAAAAAATTTCCTGAACAAAACACCAATGGCTTATGCTCTAAGATCAAGAATCGACAAATGGGATCTCATAAAACTGCAAAGCTTCTGTAAGGCAAAGGACACTGTGGTTAGGACAAAACGGCAACCAACAGATTGGGAAAAGATCTTTACCAATCCTACAACAGATAGAGGCCTTATATCCAAAATATACAAAGAACTCAAGAAGTTAGACCGCAGGGAAACAAATAACCCTATTAAAAAATGGGGTTCAGAGCTAAACAAAGAATTCACAGCTGAGGAATGCCGAATGGCTGAGAAACACCTAAAGAAATGTTCAACATCTTTAGTCATAAGGGAAATGCAAATCAAAACAACCCTGAGATTTCACCTCACACCAGTGAGAATGGCTAAAATCAAAAACTCAGGTGACAGCAGATGCTGGCGAGGATGTGGAGAAAGAGGAACACTCCTCCATTGTTGGTGGGATTGCAGACTGGTAAAACCATTCTGGAAATCAGTCTGGAGGTTCCTCAGAAAATTGGACATTGAACTGCCTGAGGATCCAGCTATACCTCTCTTGGGCATATACCCAAAAGATGCCTCAACATATAAAAGAGACACGTGCTCCACTATGTTCATCGCAGTCTTATTTATAATAGCCAGAAAATGGAAAGAACCCAGATGCCCTTCAACAGAGGAATGGATACAGAAAATGTGGTACATCTACACAATGGAATTTTACTCAGCTATCAAAAACAGCGAGTTTATGAAATTCGTAGGCAAATGGTTGGAACTGGAAAATATCATCCTGAGTCAGCTAACCCAATCACAGAAAGACATACATGGTATGCACTCATTGATAAGTGGCTATTAGCCCAAATGCTTGAATTACCCCAAATCCCTAGAACAAACGAAACTCAAGACGGATGATCAAAATGTGAATGCTTCACTCCTTCTTTAAAAGGGGAAAAAGAATACCCTTGGCAGGGAAGGGAGAGGCAAAGATTAAAACAGAGACTGAAGGAACACCCATTCAGAGCCTGCCCCACATGTGGCCCATACATATACAGCCACCCAATTGGACAAGATGGATGAAGCAAAGAAGTGCAGACCGACAGGAGCCGGATGTAGATCGCTCCTGAGAGACACAGCCAGAATACAGCAAATACAGAGGCGAATGCCAGCAGCAAACCACTGAACTGAGAATAGGTCCCCCGTCGAAGGAATCAGAGAAAGAACTGGAAGAGCTTGAAGGGGCCCGTGACCCCGAAAGTACAACAATGCCAAGCAACCAGAGCTTCCAGGGACTAAGCCACTACCTAAATACTATACATGGACTGACCCTGGACTCTGACCCCATAGGTAGCAATGAATATCCTAGTAAGAGCACCAGTGGAAGGGGAAGCCCTGGGTCCTGCTAAGACTGAACCCCCAGTGAACTAGACTATGGGGGGAGTGCGGCAATGTGGGGAGGGTTGGGAGGGGGACACCCATAAGGAAGGGGAGGGGGGAGGGGGATGTTTGCCCGGAAACCGGGAAAGGGAATAACACTTGAAATGTATATAAGAAATACTCAAGTTAATAAAAAAAAAATGCAAAAAAAAAAGTTGTTTTATTGGTTAAAGACATGGATGTTTCTTAATGCCACAAATAGGAACTAAAATAAATAGAAAATCATTGACAGCCCTCACGCCATAATTCATCTTAAATTACCTAAGCTTTTACTCCCTGCACAAGTTTTCAAGTCTTCACAACCAAGAGTTAATGGTTGCTTATGCAATTATTTACTAATTTAGTTGTGTGTAGAGCATGCACATTTGAGCACATATTCACGTGTGTGTGTGTGTGTGTGTGTGTGTGTGTGTGTGTGTGTGTGTGTGTGGAGGCCCATCCATGGTAGGTTTGGATGTTTTCTTGGGCCACTTTCCATTTGTATGTTTAAGATTTACTGTAATGTTTCTCATGTGTCTGTGTGTTTCTCTGTGTGGATGTATGCCACATGTTTGCCAGTGCCCATGGAGGATAGGAAAAAGTCATCCCATGGAGATGTGAACTGCCTAACTTGAGTGCTGGGAGCTGACATAAGGTCCTTTGGAAGATCAGCCAATGCTCTCAACCACTGAGCTATCTGCCAAGCCTCTCGCCTTTATCTTTGAAGGCAGAGTCTTTCCCTAAACCTCATCAACTAGTACAGTAGTACAACTAGTACAATGAACTTCACCCCTCCACCCATTTTAAATGCACTGATTGAAAGGCCCAGGATTTTTCTATGGGTTTTTCTGTGTAAACTAAGATTCATTTGTTTCTGGGGCTAGTATTTCACTGACAGCTATTTCCAGCTCCAGGATTGATTTTCACCTTCTTTAATAATCTTCAAAACTATGAAACACTCATTCTATCAACCCTAGCCCTATACACTGTTAAATACTTGCCGTATATTCTTGGATATATTATGTTGTTACTGATGGCAAAAGTGGGCATAGCCTCTCTATTATACTTACTTTCTCCCTTGTTAAGGCTTACAATTCTAGAGTGTTATTTTTATCATTTTAATTATGAGGTCTCTTTCCCTCCCTCCCTCCCTCCCTCCCCCCTTTGTGTGTGTGTGTGTGTGTGTGAGAGAGAGAGAGAGAGAGAGAGAGAGAGAGAGAGAGAGAGAGGAGAGAAGGAATGAGAAAGAGAAGGAAGAGAAGGGGTGAATATTTGCATATAAATGCATTTTTTGTAAATTCTTGGTAAAAAAATATCCAGCTGGTTAAAGGAAAAAAAAAGTATAGTGCAACCACAGAAAGGCCTGAGTTCAGCTTCCGGTGCAACCTGATAAGGAGCTCCAGCAACCTGTCAGTTGGTAATGCTGGAAGGAAAAATAAACACTGTAAAACAAAAACAAACAAACAAACAAACCCAAACAACTCTGATACTCGAAAATGGCCTTGGGACATCTTGCAAATGGAGAATATTTTTTCTACTTTATTTTTTTTTTGTCTTAGAATTCTGCTACATTTTATAAGATTTGAAAAAGTCAGCATCATTTGAATCAAGACTTTCTGAATTTCCTCCCCAATTTTGGAAACAGCAACTGCATTCTGTAGTAGCTAGTCCCCAAACCTATGGCTTCTTTTCCCACACAGGCCTCCTTCTGGTAGAGGGAGGTACTCTTCTCCATCATTTCTCTCTCTGCCTCCAACTAACTATTCCTGAATTTAAATTGGATATCTTTGTGTTTGATGGAGGGAAGCTGGCTGTTTGGTTTCACTTAGGAAATATATAATTCATCTTAGACATTTGATTAAGAATATTATCCTATAATGAAACTTTTAGAGCACAACGTTAGACCCATTAGACACTCATATGTCTCAGTGTATGCAACCACGAGATAAGCAGTAGAGGTAGGCTGGAAAAGAGTTACTTAATGTGGCTTCACCAGCAAGGGAAGGGCAAACAGAAGCTAAAACAGAATCCCTTCAGGAACACAAGATTCATCTTCCAGGAGATACAGGAACTTGAGGGATTAGGAGAAGGGAAATAGAGGAACCTTGAAAGATGACTGTGTAGCCTTGAAGGGATATTAGTTTTATCACCGTACTATGATTAAATACTATAAAAAAAACCAGCTGACAGAGTAAATATTTATTTTTCCCGTGGCTTCATAGGTTTTATTTCGTCTAGCAGAGCAGAGCAATAGCAGAAAGCAGCTGCAACAGGGTAAAGCCTCCAAGAATGTAGCCTCAGAGACATGCTTCCTTCAGCAAGACCCCATCTTTTGCAACCATACAACCTTCCAAGAGCTTATTCATATTTTCAGCCCACCCACTGGTTAAACTTTTCATTGTGTCCTAGCTCTCATGATTTGTTTCTGGAAGCACCCTCAGAGACATGCTCAGACGCCTGTTTTATTAGTCTTAAGGACACTTCTCAATACAATCTATTGAAAATAAAGATTGGACGTGTATGGCCGGGGGTTGCATAGCTAGCAGAACAGGTAATGTGGTCTAGGTGTTGATGTGGTTGAATGCACAGGATCGCCAAGCTGGCCTTACTGGGGATAAGTAGGTTGTTCAGGTTAGCTTCAGACTTGCCTTATAAGATTTTTCTGCTTCAAACACATTCCTCTAGATACCAATGGTGATTACAGGGAAATAAAATAACTCATGAAAAGTCAGGAGAATAAGAAATGGCGTTACAGGCAAGATAGAGTCAATTGTTTTCGTTCACTTACCTAGATCATTGGGGACCTGAGTCTGCTGCCAGGCACATTCACCCAGAGCTTAGGACCTTGGAAGGGGATATGTGCTACCCAAATCATTTATATTGTCACCTGGTTGAGGACCAGGCCATGATTCAGAGATTCTGAGGAAAAGTGCTAGCCTTTCTCTCAAGTGGCAAATTGCAAATTCTTGCCTGCAAGGAAATGGCATGAGTGGCTGATAGAGACATTCTAGGCTAAGGACACATTTTGAAAAATGGAAGTTATAATGAGAGGCAATTTAGGGATGATAGATGGACTCATCGGGGACATGAACTGAACTAGAGGTCAGCTGGTCTGCCGGAGAGAAATGAAAGAAAAAGGCAGCTGGGAGGGACGCTGGCAGAGTCAAAAGATTTCAAATGCTGAAGTGGAAAAGTATCCGAAGTGAGAAGCACCAATTAGAATACATTAAACTGAGAAGTGGTTTATGCTATGCCCAATGCATTCTTGAGAACTGGAGAAGAATCAGCTGCTGCTACTTGAATTAAACATCTGGTGAAATCTTGAAGGAAATAAAAAGACCTAAATCTCCATCATTCCAGGGAGATTATCTTAGTACCCAGGCAGTATTTCATGTGCCCCAATCTAGGATGGCAAATGAGGAACTTCAGGAAAATGAGCTTTTCAGTCACTAAATATGTCAACGATAATATTTTCCAGAAGGACAATAGGAAGTATACCTATCTGAGTTGCTCAGTTTCCAGAATGAATTTTAAAATGTGAAACAAATAAACAACAACAAAACCCAAGAGAGCGTGACTACTAATGTCAGGCGACATGATCTTCTGTAAAGAAATTTCTAAGAAACCCACTAAAAGCTATTGGAAGTAAAAAGTTCAGCAGGGCTACAGAGTGATGATCAATATAAAACCCATTATATTTGTCTGCACTTATAACGCATATTAGAAAAATGATATTAAAGCAGTCCTATTTATAGTACCATTAAAACAGCAAATAGGGCTTGAAAGAAATACCAAACTATTTCTTAAACTACTAAACATTGTTGGAAGGCTTTAAAGATCTAAATAAGTGGCCAATAGCACACATTAATGGAAATATATTTACATTATTAAAGTGGAAGCATTCCCAAATTTTTTCTGCAGTTTAGTTTAACACCTACTAGAATGCTAACTGGCTCTTATAGAAACATGTAAGATAAGCCTAAGATTCATATAAAATTACAAGGGATGAAGAATATCTCAAATAAATAGAAAAAGAAGAAAAGTAGAAGATTCTCATATCTTGACTCAAAGGTTAATGCTAAGCAACCATACTCAAGATAATATAATAACATGTAGGGCTAAATAATTAAATACATTTAATTATAGAGTACAAAATTAAGCTCAGGCGTCTATAGTCAACTGATACTATACAAGAGTGCTAAGACAGTTCAATAGAGTATACATTTTAAAAATGTAGTGAAAAACATGGATACTTATATGAGAAGAAAGAAATTGGAACTTCCCACATTAAAATGCTAATCACAATGAACAAAAGCCTTGGAAAGAAGTTAAAATCTAAAAGAAGAATACATGTAGGAATTTTGAGATCTGCTTGTAGCTATGACTCCATGTACACAAGCAACAAAATAAAAGGTAAGTAAAAGTTCATAGAGATCAACAATACAGTGATGTAAATGACACCAAGAGACCCTCACAACATGAGGTTAACTCTCTGATGAGACAGTTGTGTGTATACTACAAGCTAACTCTTATAAATGAGTAAGAGGAAAATTTCTGGAAAAGAGAACAAGGATATAGTTGTTCCTCCAAAGAAAAATACACATTAGCAGATTTCATATGCTCATCCTCGGAGCTCATTTATATGAACTACATAAACAAAGCCTAGAGAGTAGTAATGCTTTATTAGAACTTGAGTGCCCAGAGTAAAAATTTCAGAAAAGAATGGTGTCCCTAGAGGTCTAGAGGAATTGGACAGTTCTCTAATACACTGCTTTTGTGAAACTGGTGAAGAAGGGTCTGACAGTTCTTCAAATGATTAAACAAAGGATTACCTATGAGCTAGTCATCTATAACTGAGAGAAATTGAAGTGTGTGCTCATAATACTTATAAAATATTGGTAGCAATGCAATTTATTTTAGCTAAATGGATGATATAATCATGTGACAGAGTGTTATTCAGATATAAAAAGGAATGAATGTTCTTATATATGAGAAAACCCAAATTAACTTTAAAAAATTGTTACATGAAAACAGCTTGCAACAGAAGATCATGTTATGTTTCCAAGTTACATCAAATTTCTCATATTGGTAAATATGGTTAAGTATAAAATAATTATTTGCTTGGGGATGAGACAAGAGGCAGTAACGAGATAAGCTAGGGAATGAAGAACCATGTGAAGTTTATTGTTGTAGTGATTAAATTATTCTAAAATAGAGGGGATATCTAAATATATCTAGATGTACTTAACATGATTAGATGATATTATTTAAGTGGGTATATTTCAGGAGATAAATTATTTCTCAGTGTAGATGCTGTATAAATTGATAAAGACTCCTTCGTGTACCTATGCATTCAAGTGACAGCAAATTAATTCAATATTTGATCCATAAGTTAGCCAATGTTTCATAAGCATTATTATTTGGAAGTAGTTAGTGTGCATTTTAGGCCACTGTTTTCCTTATAGAAAAATGAACATTTGTTATTTGATAATCATTGGTATAGGAAATTTCCTTAGGAAAGTCTGTTTCTGCCATTGTTAGCATTCCTTTGTCTCTTGTACTTCTTTGTGTAGGGCTGAGACCCCATGAACATCCATGTTGCCTTGTGTGTTGGGGAAACTCATGATATTTTCTAGGAATCACAATCTCATAGCAAACTTCCCATTCCTCTCTCTGGCTCTTACATTGTTTCTGTTCCCTCTTACACAGTAAGTCTCCGGTCTTAGGTGTAAGAATTATACTCTTTATATTTTAGGTGAAAGAATCTTATCTTCACATTTAAAAGAATACATTGATAGATTCAAATGTCTCATGGCAATTCATAGATATGTACAAATATTGTGTTTCAATTTCAAAAATAATTTGGAAACTCACATTTATCTTGGTTTGCAATCTTAAATGATTAATGTATAGTAGAGTGAATCAGATAGTGGAGAAATCCTACTTTGACATAAAGATAAATTTTATGATATTTCAAGGATACAATACAAATGAATGTGAACCATTGTAGTGTAGAGAACATTGTACAAGTAAAGAAATCACTACAATGTTACTAGTAACTGTTAGTCCTAGAAAGCATAAACAGCATTGTAGGTAATTCAGTTTTTATAGAAAAGTAAAAAAAAGAGATTTTTAATTCCTAGGGTTGTGAAAACTTGGGCAAGTTTTCACAACCAATTATAACCTTCATGAGCACAAAACAGAAGAGTGTGGGGTCCAGTAAAGAAAAGGACGAGAGGTCACCCCTGTAAAGAGACTGTGTTCTAAAGGTTGTTAATACATCAATTGTACTCTTAAGAAAGTAAAACTGATGTATGTTTCAGTTACAGAGATTTTCTTTCTATGTCTTACTAACTTCTAATGGATTTTACTAAAGGAAGAGAAGAAAAATCAACTTGCCTTTTCTACTTCAAGGCACTGGTGAAGTATTTAATATTCATGCCACATCCCGTGCCTCTCTCCACTTGGTATGTAGCTTGATATTTAGCCTAAGACCATACATTATTTTTGTCTTCACTTTATATTTATCTACCAGACAGGGATGGGAGTAAAACTATTATGCATAATCATGAAAATAAAAGTTACTTACATCAAACACTTAATGATCATAAGAGGCGAAGCTTCTAAGGCATTTGGATTAAACCGAGAAAGCAGCACATATCAGTAATATTCATATTGACAGAATGCCTATAAATAATAAAGGATTCTGACTTGAAGAGCAAAATACACTCTAGTTCCAAGGCAAATTTTATAAACTGTCCCGTATTCCTTCTTGATAATTACTTGCTTGCCTCTCTTTACAAAAATCAAATTGCAAATATAAAGCCTCTTACAGCACCTAGTACACTTTGTACATCCAACCAGTATAATATAATTTCCAAAGACGCATGTAATAAATTTTAGGATATTTAGTTCTATTTGTCTTTATTATGTCACTCATAACCCCTGAGGTTTCTGTGTAATGAACTGTTAATAGCCATGAATCACTGCAAATAAGAAATGTAGCATCAAGGTGGGAATCACATTTGATGTATGATAAACACATTAACATTAGAGTTCTAAGATTAACAATTAGAAAGTGAAAGATAATGCACCAGAAAAAGATGAAAATGCTTCTGAAAATATAAGATACAAATAGTCCTGTGCAGATACAAAATGGGCATAGATTAGGCATTTGAAGTAATGACAAAAATCAATAGATCTTGCTACTGTATAAATGTATTTACTTGGAATATAAATTTTGGGTAACAGCACCGTGTATTTACAAATATACAAGAGGTGAAGTACAGTAAAATGTATATGGAAAACTAGGAATCATTTTTTCAATGTGACAAATAATATCAATACATATTAAACAGCTATTGGTTTTGGCAACCTGTTTTGTTTCTTTGAAGTTTATTCAAAAATGATTCCTTTAAAGTTAAGCAAAGATTGAGATTATTCAGACACCTAACATAGTTGTTACATTCAAATTTTAAAGCCTCCCAAATCTGTCTTTATACTATTTAGGGGCAATTGAGTATTTCTGAATTATGCAGATTCTAATTACCCCTACATATTTTATGTCTATTATGACTATTGCACTAATATATCATTAAAACTTTTAGTGTTGTATCTCAAAAATGACAGCAAAAGTTGAAAAATCTCAGAATGAAGAATATTTGTTTCCTAATGATGCATTAGCCTTTACAATTGGTTAGAAGTTCGTGAATCGTAGTTGGTTTTTCTTTGTTTGTTTGTTTGTTTGTTTGTTTGTTTTTTATAGTAGACAAGAACCTTGGTGAAGATAAACTTCACCCATTGGAATCTAAGGCAAGAAGTTTAAACAGAACAAAGCCAGAGTTCAAACATTAATGTGCTGTCAGTTCTCTATACAACTATGGGAAACTTACTGAGCAGCTATGTGCCCAGTTTATTTCTAATAGTGATGAGGTCATCCTTCCTTGCATTTTGGAAGACCAAGTTAGCTGCATGTGAGCAGACATCTGGTACAGTACCTACAATAAGGCATGCTTAGTTACTTTTAGGCAATTGAACTTCCTAATGCTTTCTGGTGCCAAAGCCAGATGTGTGACCCCAGCATTGCCAATCCAAATAAGATATATCTCTGACCCAGAAATTTCACAGTGTTGAAGCTGAGATATTTTGGCTTATGTTCTAAATTCAGTCTATACACTGTTAGTGAAGACATACATGGGCACAAACACTATTCAAGTCAATTGTTTCTGAAAACACTAGCATTAGAAATACTTTGTGACCCAGGCATATAACACTTGGGAATACACACACACACACACACACACACACACACACACACACACTCACACACACACACACACACACACTCACACACACACATACACACACACACACCAGACATATTTGTATATCTATGTTTTTCATATATTAACCTCAAAAGCTACAAAAAAGTAATGAATGTGTCATTCGATCAAGAGATGAATGGACAAATAAAATGTGTGTTTCTTCAATGGAAATTGATTCAGTTGGATAGGACAATGAAACTGAATATGCAAGAAAATGACCCAGTGGATGTTATGGTGATATATTTAATAAGCAAGACTAAAAGGACAAATATCTCATGTTCTTTCTGTTATGCAGGAGCTGTATATAATTAAAGGCATGATAGTAGCAGAAGAGGAATATTTGGGACATTAAGGGGACCAGCGAGATGTGAAGGAGCTGTGGAAAGACAATTGGGGTTTAATGTGATCAAAGTATATTATTTATGCTTGTAAGATAACCTCACAATAAAGTCCACTAGTTTGTGTAGTTATTGTGTGCTAAAAAGAATGCTTGAATCATACAAAATTTATAATCTCATTTAGAAGTCAAGAAACTCATGAGAGAGGTTTTGTTTTGATTTTTCTAGGTCTGTGAATGAGTAAATACCAGGACAAATAAGCGTCCAGTATGTTTTGAGAGATCTCCTATGGAATACGATCTTATTCTGTTAAAACTAGCAGAAATAATTTTGCAGTTGTCAGAAATCTAGGAAGTCTATTTGTATATACTTGTAATGAATATAGTATATAGGAGCCTAAAGATAGTTTCTCCCGATTAAAATGGCAATATGCAAAGTTGTCTTTAGAAGTTCAAGTAGAAAGTTAATGCAGAGTTGGTTAAATAACTTATTTTATAAAACCCCTAATCTAGAGCCAAATTTTCTGAAAGCTACATATCTAAAATTGAATGTGAAAGTCATAGGGAGTGGGGTGGATGTCTATTCAAGGCTGTTAGGTGTAAGGAAAGGTTATTGTTAAGTCACAAAATTAGCACGGATTGTCTATACCCCAGGTAGAGCTTGGTGCAGATTCACAGCTCAGCCTCTGAGTCAAGGTTGCATCATGTACAAAGATAGGTACATCAGGTGACATCTTTCTAAGCACATCAAGCACTCCAACTATATGCTACTTTTATCCTGTGTCCTACTTATATAGAACATGGGCTGTCAAAGAAACGCTCTGGTAGGTTCCCAAAAGATAAAATTTGTGAAAATCAATACGACTAGTCTGCCTCCTCTTAGCTGCATTTCTCACCATAACAGTAAGGGATACATTTTGAGCAATATTTATCATTAAGTTCTTCACTGTACTAACTCTTTAAACTATTCCTGTGACCCATTGGGCAACGTAGTAATTGTTTCAACTTAGCAAGGAGTAACTTGAGGAATCTACCATGAATTGGACTGCTATTCTATAGTCTGTATGTCACAGAAGTATAAACATTCTCCAAAAACCATGGCCTTCTCAAGTTGTTTTTCATTGGTTCTCATGATATCATAACAGTACAAACTATACAAAATACATCTATGAATTTGGTGAGAATTGATCAGTATTTTAAAATCCTGTACCATCTTTTAGACCTTGGGGAGACTAAATATCTATACTTTTCTAAGCCACACAGTTTAAATAATCAGATGTCTTTCTCTACATGAATTTTTTATTTTGACAATTTCACTTCCCTGAACTAAAATTTCTCTCAGGCTTCTTATATTTTCTTTCATTTCTCTACAGTGGAGATGAAACATAACAGTTTATGTTGTTGGAGAAAGATGCCATTTTTATTAAATCAGCACACATTTTTGGCAATAAGAATGTCAATGAGGTGTATAAACAAGATATTTCTTCCCGATATAAACAGACGGAATAGACACTCTCTATAACAAATCATCATCACAATGTTTTATGATGAACATCATGACAAAGGAAAAATAACATACCCATAAACCTCCCACTCTGAAGCAGATATCTCTTGGTTAGCTTAGGAGTGAATTGTATCATACTATTCCCGTTAATTAAAAATCAGTTCCATTTTTAAATTTGTTGCTTTTCTCTAACAAAACCAGATGTTAGCAATGATCACATAACTATCTTTCTACTGTAAAGAACATATGCTTTTTTTCCCTGGTCAAAAGCTAAAGATCAAACATAGACACACACACACACACACACACACACACACACACACACACAACACACGTAGTCTCTCAACACAAAGCAATAGTTCTGGAAAGACCTTATCATTTTGAAATGCCACACTCTGTTCTATTTCCTGAAGAAGGCAGAAATATGGCAGCATCTCAGAACAGCCTTGTTTTCATGAAAGTCCACAGCCTGGATAGAAAAGCAAACATTGAGAGGCAGGTGATGTTCTTCCTGATGGCTCACTGAGTTCCTCATGTGCAAAGGACATGGCACGAAGTTGGACACCCACTATCAGAGGCCCAACAACAGATGGGCTGACTCAGAATATGTACTGATGCCAAAGTATGGAAATGTCAAAATAAAATAAAACACATAGGTTGAGGAACATAAAAAATATGTGTGAAAGTGAGAACGTGATATTAGAATCAAAATTAAAGTGTGCTTTCAGTTTTGTAGGAGGAAAGCAGGTCGTGTGTGAGGACTTCATTATAAAGAATAAAGGGGTTTTTATTTCTTAGTTTGGTGTGCTTTTCACATAGTAACTTTCTAAGGCTGGGAAATCATATGTCAATATGCAATTATAGAGGACTAGATCAACCTCGAATGTGTCCTTGACTTGGTTTTAAATATTAAAGGCAGATTAATGTTTACATAATTGGTGTCATTAGGAAATGAATCAGTTGAGGGGGCAAAAGTAATGTGGCAAAGCTAGGTCTTCTATGGGGGGTCTTAAATGCCAGGCTCATGAACAAATGTAGGACTTATCCCCTAGAAGCCAGAAAACCAGTGTTCTAAAGTACAGACTGAGGAATGGAGAAAGAAAATATCAAAAATGCTGTTCTCTGTGTGGCTGAGGATAGATTGCAATAGAAAACTTGGAGTCTGAGTAAAGGGATAGCTAGATATTGAGTAGTTGGCAAAAACTACATATCAACTCTCACCTCTGATGGTTCAAAGAATTCAACGCTCAGGCCTTATTTAATGGGCAGAGCCAGTTTAGAAAGATTACCACTCACAAGAAAAATATAAATACTATAATCTTTATTAATATATTTTAAAAACTCTAAAACTCCAAAAGAAAAGCAACTCTTTATAAACCTTATGATCAGAAAGGTGAAAGTGTTTCTAAAATGACTTATTGGAGGCTTAGAGTAATTGGAACCTTAGTGAAATGTCAAAAAGTGTATACAGCAAGTAAGAAGAGATTGAAATGAAAATATATGTTCTGTAAGGCAGTGGGCATGGATGAGAAATGTAGGAACTGAAGTTACATTTGTCAACCCAGACATAATATCCATATATACCAGTACCGGGAAAGAATAGCATAGTGTTTTAGTACTGGAAGATTTAGCAGCCTACAGTTGAATAGGACAAAAAAAGAAAAAAAAGCAGTGAAAGCAAATGACACCTGAAGAAAAAAATTATGACTAGTCTTTAGAGTGAAATTACAGTAACTAGAAAAGGAGAGACCAGGAAACACGTTCTGGCCAGTACTTTCCCTAAGCAAAACTAGAACCAGACTATACAGACCACTTCTGATCCCAGATGTCAAGAAAAGCTCTTCTATAAATAAATATCTCAGGCTGAGAAAATAATTTAACAGAAGGAGGTGCTTGCTTGCCAGCCTTGGCTAACTGAATTCATCCTCAGACCTCCACTGGCCTACTATGACATGCATGTCTGCACATGTGCACACACACACACACACACACACACACACACACACAGATACACACACACATACACACAGATACACACACATACACACACACACACACATACACACACACAGACATACATACACACATAGACACACATACACACACATACACACACAGATTCATACATGCACACATGCACATGTACATTTGCACAGAGTAAATAAAATATATATGCATATGTGTGCATGTGTACATTTAGATATGTGTATTATGAGAGTCCTAATGACCATTTAGAATTATAGTGTATAGGCTTTCTAAAGCTGTTTATAGTGACCTTTAAGTATTCTAGCAAGAAAAGTATATAAATGTTTTTGGTAAAATTATCACCGTATTTATTTATTTATCTATTTAATTACTTCCTTATTTAAATGTGTCTGAGTATGTGTGTGTGTGTGTCTGTGTGTGTGTTTGTCTGTGTGTGTGTCTGTGTGTGTGAGTTTGTCTGTGTGTGTGTATGTGTGTGTGTGTGTGTCTATGTGTGTGTGTGTGTGTGTCTGTGTGTGTGTTTGTCTGAGTGTGTGTGTGTGTGTCTGTATGTGTGTGTTTGTCTGAGTGTGTGTGTGTGTGTCTGTATGTGTGTGTTTGTCTGAGTGTGTGTGTGTGTGTGTGTGTGTGTGTGTGTGTGTGTAAATCAGGGATTTTGAGGGACTGCTTTCTCATTATTCAGCATCTGGATTCTGGAAAAGTCAAGTCAAAGTCAAGGTGTCACGCTTTGCAGCTGGCTCCCTTACTTACTGAGTTTTATCCCTCATCCAAATTTTAGCTCATTATATATGTTACAGCCTAGATAGTTCTTGTCCATCCAAAGATCTTATGAACTTTGAAATCTTACTCCCAAAATGTCGAAACTGAGAGGTGAGGTGTGTTTGAGAGTGAAGAAGTCATGAGGATGGAGCCTTTATTAATGGACTAAATGCTGTTGAAGAATGGAACTGAGTAGTCCGTGGGAAATCAAACTAGGTGTTAGCTACGTGGACTGTATATTCATATGATACTGACCTGCCGGTACCCTGGTACGGAACTTCCATACTCTGTACTGAGCAATGCATGTCTATTGTTTATAAGTTGTGTACTGTAAGGTATCTTCTTAGTTTCGACATAAAATACTAAGACAGTGTATTAGAGAGCAGTTTGGATGCAATGGGATTTGTGCACAAGTAGGAAGTAAAGACAGTGTTATAAGAGACTGAATAAAACACCAAATGGAAACATAATCATATTCTTTGAACATCTAAGGGCTTAAGAATTCCTAGCTTATTGTATTGGTACATCCCACATTCTAGAAACATGAAAATGATTTAATATTTAATCAGTGAGCATAGTTTGAATGTAAATGTAATTTTTATACTTGTAGACTAAAGGCTACATGAAATTTAGAGTGTATACAAACCTGTACTCCAAGTCTCCTGTGCTAAACACACAGAGGCTCCTAAGCACAACAAGGGAGCCTAGATATATCGAGGTGGAGAAAGGCTTAGTTTATTGATTCACTGTTTAATTCTGTGATCAGAGGCTGAAAAGCTAACTTTAGATCATGATCCATTCCTCACCACATACCTACTATCCTCTGATATGAGATAAATATTGAACATACATACATGTATAAAATCTCAAAGTGTTTTTTGAAACAGTTTCCACTAGGTAAAGCTGTCTGTTTAATTGCAAAGCACACAGATTTGTGAGCATGATTTATTGATGGCACAAAAGCTCGTAGCATGGGACAAAGTGATTTTGTGATACCTACATCTACTCACTCATTGATTTTTGTGTTTCACAACATAAGCTGGCATTGCACATGGATACAGTTCAAGATGTGATTATTTTACAAGTAGAAGATGTCAGAAAGCACAGCACCGTTACAGCGTGGACTGTTGAGTAACAGTTCAAACGAATGTTCAGTACAAGTAGTAAAGACTCATGCAATTTATTAATGTGTTCCTCCACACTGTCCCATTTATCCACACACCCTCTCTATGGAAACCTTGTGCACATGATTGAATGCATGAGGCTCTGGGAAGTGAGGATTCAGGAACTACAGCGTATATTTTCAATCAAAAGCTGACAACGGAAAGGTTAAAAAGAGTGAAGACAGTGTGAAGCCCTAAGTAGACGAAGAGAGATCTTTGCCTTTGAATGTGGCAGGCTCTACTTTAAGCTATAGTTTCACCACCTGACTATGCCTGCTTGGGAAAAACAAAGTTTTGAACATGGTGTACAAGGGAACCTTGGTTACAGCAAGCTCAGCTTGTTTCATCTGGAATACAATTCAGTAAGCCTGCATTGTTCTTAAATGAAAGAAAGGAGAGTACAGATCATGGTAGCCAGGTTATCTTTTGGTTTTAAAACAAATTCTGAAATTCTATCAAACAATCCTAGAGATTTTGTTTTCAAAGAGGCATTCTCACAGTCAGTAGAAAATTAACGTAATGGTTAACTTCCAGAGGTATTCTTCTTAGCCATTCTCTCATTCAATAATCAGTTTAGCCCGCTGGCTTTGCAGCAGTCACCATTATAGTAAGCAGGGGGTACTTGCATAAGAAAAGGCACAGCTCTTCTCTATGAACCTCAGAGTTAAAAAGACAATAAATTATTCTACAGTGGATATAACTTTGATATAGGAAGTTTTTGATATAAAAACACAAATACAGGTAACATTATACAGACTGAGAATGTTGTATGTATGTATTTTCAGTCTGAACAAGTAC
Organism: Rattus norvegicus; assembly: GCF_021556685.1. Taxonomy (NCBI): domain Eukaryota; kingdom Metazoa; phylum Chordata; class Mammalia; order Rodentia; family Muridae; genus Rattus; species Rattus norvegicus. The sequence continues at coordinate 20,846,129 of NC_141537.1, read as the reverse complement.
AGTGTGGCCATAATGCATTCAGGATTTCACCCTTCTTAACAGTGTTTGCCCTGCCAGTAATCGCTAATTGCTTACCCAAAGTCCCCTCATACTGCAGGGATTCTTTTTCTTGGCCTAGTAGCTTTATAGCTCTGTGTCCTTTCAAAGTTACTGTCTGATCTTGTGTAGATGACTTAAGGTGTCAGAAACCTACTGGTTAAATAAGAAGAATAAGGAACAAAGTAACAACATTTGGTATCCATCTCTATGGAGCTCTTACCTAGGCATAAATGAAGGAGAAAGAGGAAAAGATACTTTGAGAAGAAAGTGTAGAAATGGAAATGGTAAAGAAAGACTATGTATTATTTATTGACAGAATATACACAGATGTCAAACACCTGAAACTGTGATCAAAATAGAACAGGTTGCTAGGCCACAGAAAGCCTAGTACCCTGTTACTGATAGGGACCAGGCTTGCTAATGGGCTATAAAAGCCATCTTCTATCCTATCACTTTCTCAGTAGAGTTATCAGTGTTCACACAGCATGTTACGTCATTATCCAATGAACGTATATGGTGCTATATGTATTAGTATATTTAGGAGAGCAGTTGATTGCAATCTTTGATAGTCTTGACAGAATTTGATTATTACCGGAACTTGTAGTTAGACTATCTGATTTAATGAACAATGTCATGCTAGAAGAAAATTTAGTCTTGAGCTCCCATGAGGAACAGCACAGAGTGATGCTTTTCTATCACTTTTATATCCATAAGATGCAACTTCTGGCTTGTGGAATAAAGAACAAGGAAATTCTAAACCGGGTAGCAATTTTAGAAATTGTTCAACTTGGGCAGAAAGATGACTCATCAGGTAAGTACACCTGGTTGGAAAATCTAATGATCATGGTTCAATCTCCAGGGACCACATGATGGAAAGAGAGAATTGTCTCCAGGATGATATCTTTGACTGACATCCAAAAGCACGCTATGACACATGCATACATAGTATAGTTTGATAAACTCTTTGATGTTATAAACTTATTTGTTTGATAGTTTTATTCAAGCAGTGGATATGCCCAGAGTCACTTCACTGAAAAGAACTTATTTTTCCCTTTCTCATCTGCTATCATTTGCAAATAAGTACTTAGCTAAGGGTGGAACCAGGTGCCTACTTCCCTTTATCTGTGCTGAGATCCTCTCTTGCTCCAGCTTCTCTGGGTCTGTCTTCTTGCTGTGACAGATTCTTGGCATCATCGACAATATTATCTATGAGTTCCAGGTCATGGAATGGACTTTAAATTTGATTCTTCATTTCTTTTCAAAACTTTAAATATTTTGTAAGGCTTTCATAATATGTATTTTATTCATGTTTAATTCCCCTCAGATCCACCCTACTCTTCCCCAATTATCCAATTTTGAATACTAATTCTTTTATAGTAACTGTATTTTAGATTATAAGTATATTTCACCCTCTCTTTCTTTACTCCAAATTGTCTGTTCTCTTTTAAATTCATATTCTTTCTCTTCCTATTGAAAGTTAATTTTTACTTAATGTCATATTTAACAATATTAAATTGTTACCTTATATCAGATAGTATTTTCTAATTATCTAGTTTGGTTTACTAATATGTTAATCAGTTAATCAATTAAGTGTGAGAATTTTAAAATATTTTAAAATTTAATTATAAAATATGTATATTATATAAAGCAATATAAACAATATCACCATAGTTTACCATGAACATTTCAATACATCTATGTTTTCTTTAGTGTTAAAATAAGAGTTTGTCTCCTAAAACATTTATGTATTCTAGTGAAATGTTCAAAACCCTTTCTTATAGTTTTATAAAATGCTTAATTATTTTCATTATTTTATTTTTGAAATTATAATTGTAGCATTTCCCTCTTCCCTTTCCTCCCTTTAAATACTTTCATATATCCGTCCTTGCTTTTATCCAAATGCATTCCCCTTTTCATTAATTGTCACATACATACACACACACACACACACACACACACACACACTTCCTAAAAACATAAGTGTAACCTAAGCAATCTGTGTGTACTCTTACTTGTATACATTTTGAAGCTGAGCATTTGGTGTTAGGATAACCAATTGATATATTTTTCCTTAGGGCAAGTGGTTTATCTTGCTGTCCACCACCTTCTTTAGTTACCTGTGGGGATTTTTTGGTGTGTGTGTGTGTGTGTGTGTGTGTGTGTGTGTGTGTGTATACTTGAGACCTTGTGGGCTTTTTCTGGCCCAAGAGAACGTGCTGATTACTGTGCCTGTTTAACTTTCATTTAGGCGGTCATGTAGGTGAGATTTTATATGAGTGATTTCTGACATTGCTTGAACACAATTTCACAACAAACTCCCTATCCCTCTGGAATTTATAGTTGTTCTACCTCATTCGGCAATGATCTCTGGACCTTAGGTGTAGGAGTTTTGTTCGTTAGGGTGGGGCTCAATAACTGTGTTTTGATTGGATGTGACATTCTGTAATGGTTTCTGTCCATTGCAAAAAAAAAAAAGTGCTTCCTTGAGGAGTGGTCTGGAACCCAAAGAAGGATGTCTTTATTAGACTTTAGAAATGCATAGCACACCATGGCATCTGTTAAGAACTTACTGTGAGGTAATAACACTCGCAACATATCTCACCCAACTAAGAATATATATATTGGCTCTTAACCTACCCACTATTCTATTCTCAAATTCTATGAGTTCAAGGTTTTATATTCTATACACAAGTGAGTGAGGTAGTCTGCTATTGATCTTTTTGTTCTTGGATTGATTCCTTGGATTGACTCCCTTACTACTACTCCTAGCTCTGTCAATGTTGGGACACTGTTCTTCATGTGGTTGAGTAGTGTTCCATAGTGCACATATGTCACAGTTCTTAGGCCATTATCGGTGGAGAGACACTTCGGTTATCTCAATGCTTGACTACTTTGAAAAGTTCTTCAGCGGACATGTTATTGAATATCTTGACATAACTTCTTTTGTATCTATGCCCATCAGTGGATTTTCTGAATTATATGTCAGTTTTCTTTTTTTAAGGCATGTCTCATTTTGTTTTCCATAAAGACTATACAGAGTAACTTTTCTTCTAACACTCTGTAAAGAGTCTCTCCCTTTTCTCCACATCCTAGGTGCACATAAATTTTTTTTATAATTGCTGTTTTTAGTAGGCTGGGGTGATAATATACAGTTTGAGTTGCATTTTTCTGATGATTGGGAATATTATTCCTCTACATGCACCTATTCAGTTTTCTCTGAAGATATGCCTGTTTGGGTCAATTTCCAACCTAGAAATCATATTATTTGGGTGGAATTTTTGTTGGTGGTTTGATCTTTAGTTCTTTTGTATTAAATATTAATTCCATACTGAGGATGGTGTCTTTTCTTCTTATCTAAGTGAGAAGAATTCTTTTGATTTGCATTTTTCTTATAGTTAGATTTTCCAAATTAATTTGTTATACACTAGACTTATTCTTTTGAAAAATATCACATCAGTCAACTTGCCCATTTATCAGTTACATTATTTGTTCTTTTTTTGTTTGGTTTTTTTTTTTGAGTGCATGTATTCCAGATATCAATTCTCTGTGAGGGCAGTAGCTGACAAGTATTTTTATCCATTCTTGGTGTTTCTTCACTTGGGCCTTCTTTGCTGTGTGGCATTTATACTGGATGCAGCCTAACTGGTCATCTCTTGTTATTATGTCTTGAGCTTGGGGGGCTCTTCAGAAAAACAGTGCTTAGCTCTTCACTCCGTATTTTTTCATTTTAATGTTGATGTTAGTGTTTTAAACAGCTTGAGTCTTACCTCATGGTTTGGAGTTTTGTTTTACTGATGAGCACCTTTTCCAGTATCTCTTTGTCACTTGTCTTAATCAGTTAGAATCTGATTTTTAAAAAAAAGTATCATGAAACCTTTAACATGTGAATTGGAGTAATCATTTCTGCTGAAAGCAGGCCTGGTTAGAAAGAACAGATCATTCTATGCATTTTAAAATATTTCTTCACCCACCCACCTTCTGATGTGTGGGAGCTGTGTGTTATGTTGCACTGTTTTGTTTCCCCTCAATATATACTGTGAAAAGCTGATAGAAGTCTTCAGATGCTTTGATCTCTGGTCTAGTGTGTCAATGATTTTTTAGAGTTGCCTCGTCAGAGGTTCCTAGAAGCAAATGTAGGCCATGAATAAGCTCAGCAAGTGACATATACTATCTATAGCCCTAAATAGTTTCATGATTCTTTAAAAAAAAAAAGAGGGTTGCTGGTGTTACTTTAACCAGTAAAATAACTTTGGACCTGGTTAAAAACCTCAAGTTCCTGCTCCATCTATGACTCCACAGGTTATAAAAATAGATTAAACTCACCATAGTAAGCCATCTGATATTCAAAACAGTTCATTGATTTCCTACCATGTGTGTGGTCTGGCTTCAAGCCTCAGTACTCCAAAAAAATGACAAACATCAAAAACTATTGTTTGTAAACCTTGGTATGGTGGCACATGCTTGTTAGAGCACCGTGTAGACAGAGCCACGGTTGTCATGAGATTGAAACTCCCCTTGTCTACAGAATAATAACTTGTCTCAACAAATAAATGAATAAATAAAAAAATGTGTTTGATATCAATGACGGCTCTTTTATTTTCTGTGTGCCGCCCTGTGCTTGTACATGTTTCTTCTCTTGAGACAAGGTCTCTTAGTCCTATGGACTAGCTAGACTGGCTTGGTCTGCCTGCCTGCCTGTGCTACAGTCATAGATGTACATATAATCACATCTCTTTTATGTTATTTGGAGCCCGAGCTCTGAACTGAGTCATCATGACTTCACAGCAAAGCACTTCACTGAATACCCTACCTCACCAACACCTCTTTCGTTTTTAAAATATTCAGATACTAAGTAACAGAGTATATTCGATTCTAAAACTGCTAGAGAGATAAAAATATATTTTCCTTTTCATTTGGTGTGACTTTCACCTTGGTGCTAATATCAACTGTAATGAGCTGTGACTTTTATTGTGTGACTATTCACTGCAGAGCTGATACTGAGCATACATCCGGACTGCCAGATTGTGATTAGCCCTAGATGTCTTTAATCCTTTCCATATTTCCCAAACATGCCAGATAACAAGCCAAATGATACATATTTATTTTTGAAATAATTCTTGGTACAGATACTCAATTTATAAAACTAGAAGTGATACAAATATCATCATGTTTTATGAATGTATTAGAGTAAGTCATCGGGTTTTTTGATTTTACACTGCAACTAGAAGCAGCAGTTCTATATGACTTCAGCGTGATGGACAGATAGGACAGTCTATTATTGTAAGAAAATATACTTGACTTATTTAACATTTGGCTGTTAGCTCATCAAATAATAACTGCTAACTTGACATTAATTATAGAGAGCAGCGGGCACACAGAGAGCACCCATTTATCTTCTTTCTCCAGACTCACAGTTATGGACCTAGAAAGAATTGGCTGGGGAAGGGAAAAGCAGTTAGGATGACATCTACATCTCTGTAGCTTCTTACAGAACAAAGGCTAGAGAGGTCAAGTTACAATATGGGACTGAGCTAGGAGCTTACCATTCACTCAGGAAAAATAGAAACTGAAAGGGACTTCTTTTTCAGTCACTATTACCATCTGGTTATGTAAAGGAAACTGTGTGTGGATTTTATTAAGGTCAAGGTATGAAAGCATCTTCATCAAAATGTTCTCTATTGTAGAAAAAAGATGTGCAAGCACCTGAAAATACAGTAATGAGTTTCTCTTCAGCTAGTAATAGGATTGATTGCTGTTATTGCTTTATTAAATAAAACAGAGTTTTCAAAATTGTGTGAGATTATCTATAAATTAGTTATCTATAAAGTTGTTGTATCTGACTTAGTTAGGGTCTCCATAAATGTGAAGACACACCATGACCACGGCAACTCTTATAAAGGACAACATATAATGGGGGCTGGCTTACAGGTTCTGAGGTGCAGTCGACTATCATCATGATGGGAAACATGGCAGTGTCCAGGTAGACATGGTGCTGGAGGAACTGACAGTTGTACATCATGTTCCAAAGGCAAACATGAGAAAACTGGCTTCCAGGCAGCTAGGAAGAGGTTCTCAAAGTCCAGCCCCACAGTGACACAGTTCCTCTCAAAAGGCTACACCTACTCCAAAAAAGCCATACCTCCTAATAGTGTCACTCCCTAAGCTAACCATATTCAAACAACCACATAACCCAACAATGCGCAGCTGTGAATGGAAGTCCAAGAATCTAGCAGTTTCTCAGTCCCACAAGGCTAGGTGTCTCTGGTAACCTTCTGTATAAGCTGGAATACTGATATAGTAGGTTCTGACAGATGTGCTGACAAATGAGTGAAAGCATCCAAAGAAAAGTGAGTCTTCCTTCTTGCATCGTCCTTACGAAGGCCTCCAACAGAAGATATGGCCCAGATTAAGGTATGTACCACCATGCCTTAATTTGAAACTTGCTTTGTCCGCAGGCTGGCCTGAATCTCAGAAATCTGTTTGTCTGTCTTCTGGGGTCAAAGGCCCTTGCCTGGGCCTAAGCTTTTCATGACCACTATGCCTCAAGGCCTGGATCAAAAGTATGTGTCATCCCATATCAAGATTCAAGTCAGAATCTTGTGTCTTCAAGACTCAAGATCTGGATCAGAGGTGTGTTCTCTATTTCTAAATTGTAGTCCATTCTAGATGTAGTCAAGTCTATAACCAGGAATAACTTACAGTAGCTATTAGAATATGTAGGAGGCGTGCAATGATTGCTCCATAGTATTGATTTAAGACAGGATTAGGAGTAAGAGCACTTCACATTTTCCTTATTGGGGGCAAACACTGGCTTGTCTTCTTTCTTGTTTGGTTCTCCTTGAGGCAGTGGAGGAAAAAGAGCATTGGCATGGGTAAGACTTGGTCTTACAATTTGCTTAGGGTTATTGTATAATAATAAAATGTTTACCTGCCTTAAGTTTAAATCACTTTGTTTTAGTAGCTGAGCTGCCTTCTGAGTTCCTCTCAGTTTAGCACCTCATCCCAAAACAGCACCAAATTAAATAAAGCAGCCTTTGTTTTATCTCTGCAGGAATTGAGCAGTTCTAGTTTACAGCCTGCTAGTTTAAGTTATAGGAAAGAAAAAGGGACACATTGAAAAATGATTTTAGCCTTTATTTCTTAGTTCTAAAATAGTTTCCTATGAAAGCTCTCTAGGGAAAAGTGGAAAGGGACTTGTAAGAAAATGGGGATGAAGGATCTGAGAAAAAAGGGGGCTAAGCAGTCCTAAGAAAGGGGGAATAAGAAGTTTAAGAAAAGCAGGGGAAAGGAGAATGCTAAGTAAAGAGGGATAAGAAGAATAAGAGGTTAAGGAGATCTGGGCTAAGGAAAAATGGAATAGGGAAACCATAAGGAGGATGCTCTCTTCTCTTTGTCCTCAGCACTTATACATCTTTCAGAATGCATGGTAAAAAGGTCATCACAAGTTTACACATACATTTAAATCATGTCTGTGTCACTGTCTTCAGTCACACCAGAAGAGAGCATCGGATCCCTATTACAGATGGTTGTGAGTCACCATGTGTTCATTGGGAATTGAACTCAGGACCTCTGGAAGAGCAGTCAGTGCTCTTAATGGCTTGGGCTCAGTGTACTCACATACATGAAGCAAATAAATCTTTTTTTAAAAATTAAATCATAAATTGAGTAAGAAGTTCACATGTATATCCATTAAAAGTAATTAAGTGTAATTACCTGGCTAAACATTTATCATCTGTCCCAAGTTCAACAGGTTCATGGAGTGTTAAAAAAACAGTAACTTTTTTTTGTGTCCAAGGTACTAGTAAAGTTTTGTATAGATTAAACCCAGTCAATATTTTTTTCTTCTATCCTAGCATTTATAGTAAATCATTAGTTCCCTTTTTATGAATTTTTAATGGTTTTACAATCTCTTGAAATATGTTCTGATTAGTACATGCCTGCTTGCTGTCTCAAAAAGAATTAACTCATAACACTAAAGACTTTCAGAGTTCTCACTGTACTTGTGATTATGAGAGAGAAGCCAATAGCCATCCCCCTAAAAAAGGCCTTAATAAAACTGCTATAATTTTATGAATTCTCATAGAATCATCATTTAGATTTAAGAAGTAATCTATGTGTCTAACACTACAAAACAGTACACCTTTGTTTTTCTGCAGAGATCTGCTCACAAGTGAAGCTAATACCTAGTGATTGATACATCTGTTTAATAATAACAGGAAAATCATATTGATAACAGGAATCTTTTTTAAAATGAATTTCTCTTGGGCCTTGTCTACTGGAGAAAAATAAGTCATGGATTATAATCCAAGGCAGACTTATCTCAAAAAGATCACCTGCTAATTTTTAGCTTCTTCTCATTGGTTTTGGACATTTTCTACTGAAGTACTTCCCCAGGACTGGATGGTTAGGCATGCCTGTGACAGTCTGATAGTAGCACAGTGTAATTTGTTGGCATTTCATCCTCATAGTGAATTGTATCTGCTCTAATATAAGAATACAGTACAAAGACTTAAAGTAGTTTTATGACCCTATAATATTTGGAATGCATGCATATTTTGTAGTATATGTCTTTCAAATGTTTTTATAAAAATCCCAAAGAAATGTTTTATTTGAAAATATTATTTCAGAAGCACCTTATTGTGAGCATAGCATTTCAAGATCTCTCACTCGATGTGTAATATCTGTCTGTGGGTGTTTATATTTGTTTTCATCTCATATGGGAGGAACGTCTCTGATGATGGCTGAATGAGGCATTTATTGGTGAGAAGAGCAGAATATCATTAGGAGTCATTTCATCATTGCTTTGCTTGTTCATTTGCATATATATCATTACTTTCAGTTTAGTGATATTATGGGATTCCTGAGTGTGCGAACTCATGGGTCTCTGATTATTAGGCCTTCTCGTGACCTCTTTTCCTTTGATTGATTTGTCCTGTCCAACTTTAATATGACAGTTTTGGGGGGTTTTAGTATGTTTTATTTTATTATATTTTGAATATATTATTAATATGTTATATAATTGTAATATTACTAATATTAAATGTAATACTAAAATACATTAGATAGAATTCCTTTTTGTACATTTGATGACATTTGTTTAAGCCTATGACATAAAATGAATAGTCTACATGCCGATATTAAATTCTTCAGTTTTATAATAATGAACATACGTACATACATACACACATACATACACACATACATACACACACAAATGCACATACACACATACACAATTACTCTATAGATGTTTGATTTATTGCTAGAACTTATGCCTTCCCTTGCTAGGTGTCTTTGACCAAGTTTAGAGTACCAAGAATGCAGGGAATGAATTTTTCTCTATGACTGGACATCAAATACCATCTTTGTGTTGTTGATTACCTCCATAGCAACCATATCACTAATGCACCACTAGATACTTTTGACCAGTTAGCACACTATTGCAACATATAGGTTCCATAGCTGAGAAAAATGATTTATGCTTTTATTTCCCAGCAGCCTGCATAGCACTTTCCAGCATTATGAAACTAGCCAACATGGAAGAAGCTCTTAGCTTAATTCTAGCTTAATTTCATTACTATTAGTATAAATTATAAGATATTTTTAATGTCAGAGGCTTTACAAGCTATTTTGGGATCAAAACAAGTGTACTGCTCATTACCATTTTTTATGGACATGCTCTTTTCTGTAGGCTCACAAAAACTGGATAGGTTTCATTATTTCCATTTAGGAGTTGATATGAAACTCCATTATTCCACAAATCAAATAACTAGTACTTACAAAAAGTAAATGCTTTTATTTATATTTTATTCACCTCAGAATAGTAGCCATTTTGATATATAAATTTTATATTTATTTGATATATGTATTTTTAAGAGGAAGGTAAAATATAAGTATTCTCTGATTTTGATCTATGGAAATGGATTGGTGGTGTAAACTGAGCTCTGTGTCACTGGCATTTAATATGCTCTGTGCCTACGGTAAATCATTAGGTACTATATGATAGATAGATAGATAGATAGATAGATAGATAGATAGATAGATAGATAGACAGACAGACAGACAGGTAGGGAGCTAGAGAGATAGATAGCAATAGTGGCACAAATAACATGGCATAACCAACCACTTCCTGATTGAATTTAAGGCCAGCTTTATCAATTGAAACTCATACTTACCCTCACTCTTAGTGCCGAGAATCTGTGGCTAAATATGTCATAGTTCTTAAAGGAGAATTGACCATCTAAATCACATGCCATTTCCCTAAGGCTCAGGGGTTATTACCAAAGCGGGTAGGGCATATAAGATCCATAGGTAGTGAATGGTTACAGGTAAACAGTGTTTTCTGGATATAGCAGGGAGGCTGCTCCTCCTAATTAACAGTAGTTGAGATAGCATGCACAATGTCTGTGAAGGATCTGGGCAAACCAAATTTGAGCATGAAGAGTGACTGTTCTACCCTCAGTTATAAAGCTTCGTTAGTTGATAGCAAACCAACTTTGTTAGTTGAGGGAAACTCGGTTTTAGTTAAGTGTACGGCCTCTAGTGGGTTAAGTAGCCTCCACTGAAGAACACAAACCCAAAAGGATATGAATAGCACAAAGTATACTTGATGGGTTAGAAGAAGAAAGGAGGATACAGATTCTTGGTGAGTAGGGAAAAGGAGATACAAATGGGAGGAGTCGGCAGAGGGGTAAATATGATGAGACATGTTGTATAAAAATTTCAAAGAATAAAAACGTGAGAAAAATGTCAAAACAGAAACTGTGAACAGTTTACCTAAGAACATATGGGCAACAAAAATGAAAAATTATTGTAAGTTACCAGTACTATAAGTTAATTTTAATTCTTTAAAAAGTCAATTGGTATATTTTTTCAAAGTTTGCCTAAATAATCAGTACTTGTAAACGTGAAGGTTTGGATTTGTGTTAATGTATTGTCACATTCGCTGACAATTTTTTAATTGCAATAATTTATACTTGCATACTCAGTGAACATACAATCAAACATATCACATCACATGTAAATATAACCCATGTACAGGATCATATCATATGTTCCACAGCACATTACACTGAACACTTGGAAACATTTTGATGTAGATTCAATTTTGTCTGTGTTTGGTTTTATTTGTAAAAACTTTCCAATTTATTGTAAGCCCAGTGTTCCTTTCTTTTTCTTTTTTTCTTTTTTCCCCCATCTTTATTAAATTGAGTATTTCTAATTTACATTTCAAATGTTATTCCCTTTCCCAGTTTCCAGGCCAACATCCACCTAAACCTTCCCACTCCCCTTCTATATAGGTGTTCCCCTCCCCATCCACCCCGATTACCGCCCTCCCCTCAACAATCATGTTCACTGGGGGTCCAGCCTTGGCAGGACCAAGGCTTTCCCTTTCCATTGATGCCCTTACTAGGCTATTCATTGTTACCTATGCAGTTGGAGCCCAGGGTCAGTCCATGTATAGTCTTTGGGTAGTGGCTTAGTCCCTGGAAGCTCTGGTTGCTTGGCATTGTTGTTCATATGGCATCTCAAGCCCCTTCAGCTCTTTAGTTCTTTCTCTGATTCCTTCAATGGGGGTCCCGTTCTCAGTTCAGTAGTTTGCTGCTGGCATTCACCTGTGTATTTGCCTTATTCTGTCTGTGTCTCTCAGGAGAGATCTACATCCGGTTCCTGTCAGCTTGCACTTCTTTGCTTCATCAATCTTACCTAGTTTGGTGGCAGTATACATATGGGCCACATGTGGGGCAGGCTCTGAATGGGCGTTCCTTCAGTCTCTGATCCAAATTAAGCCTCCATATACCCTCCTCAGAAAATTTTCTCCAGTGCCCATGTGTTCAAGATTCTTTCCCAACTTTTCTTCTATCAGTTTGAGTGTATCTGGTTTGATATGGAGGTCCTTGATCCACTTGGACTTAGGCTTTGCTATTTGTTATTCCAGATGAATTTGGAAATTGTTCTGTCTAACTCTATGAAGAATTTGATTGGAATTTTGATGGGGATTGCATCAAATCTGTAGATCGCTTTTGGTAAAATGGCCATTTTTACTGTATTAATCCTGCCAATCCATGAGCATGGGAGATCTTTCCATCTTCTGAGATCTTCTTCAATGACTTTCTTCAGAGGCTTGAAGTTCTTATCATACAGTTGCTTCACTTGCTTGGTTAAAGTTACACCAAGGTATTTTATATTACTTGAGACTATTATGAAGGGTGTTGTTTCCCTAATTTCTTTTGTAACTTGTTTCTCTTTTGTGTAGAGGAAGGCTACTGATTTATTTGAGTTAATTTTGTACCCAGCCACTTTGCTGAAGGTGTTTATCAGGTTTAGTATAGTTCTCTGGTGGGACTTTTGGGATCACTTAAATATACTATCACATAATCTGCAAATAGTAATATATTGACTTCTTCCTTTCCAATCTGTATCACTTTGATCTCCTTTTGTTGTCTGATTGCTCTAGCTAGGACTTCGAGAAATATATTGAATAAGTAGGGAGTGGGCAGCCTTGTCTAGTCCCTGATTTTAGTGGGATTGCTTCAATTTCTCTGAATTTAGTTTAATGTTAGGAACTGGTTTGCTCTATATGGCTTTTACTATGTTTAGGTATAGGTCTTGAATTCCTATTCTTTCCAGGACTTTTACCATAAAAGGGTATTGAATTTTGTCAAATGCTTTCTCAGTATCTAATGAAATGATCTTGTACTTTTTATCTTTCAGTTTGTTTATATAGTGGAATACATTGATGGTTTTCCGTATATTAAACCATCCCTGCATACCTGGGATGAAGCCTACTTGACCATGATGGATGATTGTTTTGATGTGCAAGATGTTTGGTTTGCAAGAATTTTATTGAGTATTTTTGCATTGATATTCATAAGGGAAAATGGCCTGAAGTTCTCTTTCTTTGTTGGGCCTTTGTGTAGTTTAGGTATAAGCGTAACTGTGGATTCATAGAAGGAATTCGGTAGTGCTCCATCTGTTTAGATTTTGTGGAATAGTTTGGATAGTATTGGTATGAGGTCTTCTATGAATGTCTGATAGAATTCTGTACTGAACCCATCTGGACCTGGCCTCATTTTGTTTGGGAGACTTTTAATGATTGCTTCTATTTCTTTAGGAGTTATGGGGTTGTTTAACTGGTTTATCTGTTCCTGATTTAACTTCAGTACCTGGTATCTGTCTAGGATATTGTCCATTTCCTCCAGATTTTCAAGTTTTGTTGAATATAAGCTTTTGTAGTAGTATCTGATTATTGTTTGAAAATCATCTGATTCTGTTGTTATGTCTCCCTTTTCATTTCTCATTTTGTTAATTTGGACACACTCTCTGTGTCCTCTCGTTAGTCTGGCTAAGGGTTTATCTATCTTGTTGATTTTCTCAAAGAATCAGCTTTTGGTTCTGTTGATTCTTTGTATACTCCTTTTTGTTTCTACTTGGTTGATTTCAGCTCTGAGTTTGATTATTTCCTGCCTTCTACTCCTCCTTGGTATATTTGTTTCTTTTTGTTTTAGAGCTTTTAGGTGTGCTATTAAGCTGCTAATATATGCTCTTTCCTGTTTCTTTCTGCAGGCACTCAGAGCTATGAGTTTTCCTCTTAGCATAGCTTTCATTGTGTCCCATAAGTTTGGGTATGGTGTACCTTCATTTTCATTAAATTCTAAGAGGTCTTTAATTTCTTTCTTTATTTCTTCCTTGACCATGTTATCACTAAGTAGAATATTGTTCAACTTCCATGGGTATGTGGGCATTCTTTCCTTATTGTTATTGAAAACCAGCTTTAACCCATGGTGGTCTGATAGGACGCATGGGATTATTTCTATCTTTCTGTATGTGTTGAGGCCTGTTTTGTACCTGATTATATGGTCAATTTTGGATAAAGTACCATGAGGTGGTGAGAAGAAGGTATATTCTTTTGTTTTAGGCTAGAATGTACTATAAATATCTGTTAAGTTCATAACTTCTGTTAGTCTGTCTATGTCTCTGTTTAATTTCTGTTTCCACGATCTGTCCATTGGTGAGAGTTGGGTGCTGAAATCTCCTACTATTATTGTGAGAGGTGCAATGTGTGCTTTGAACTTTAGCAAGGTTTCTTTTATGTACGTAGGTACCCTTGTATTTGGGGAATAGATATTTAAGATTGAGAGTTCATCTTGGTGGATTTTTCCTTTGATGAATATGAAGTGTCCTTCCTTATCTTTTTTGATGACTTTTCATAGAAAATCGACTTTATTCAATATTAGAATGGCTGCTCCAGCTTGCTGCTTTAGACCCTTTGCTTGGAAAGTTGTTTTCCCGCCTTTTACTCTGAGGTAGTGTCTGTCTCTGTCTCTGAGGTGTGTTTCCTGTAGGCAACAAAATGCTGGATCCTCATTGCGTATCCAGTTTGTTAATCTGTGTCTTTTTATTGGGGAATTGAGTCTATTGATGTTGAGAGATATTAAGGAATAGTGATTGTTGCTTCCCGTTATCTTTGTATTTGGAGGTGAGATTATATTTGTGTGCTTGTCTTCTCTTTGTTTTGTTGTGAAACGATTAGTTTCTTGCTTTTTCTAGACTGTAGCTTGCCTCCTTGTGTTAGGCTTTACCATTTATTATCTTTTGTAGGGCTGGATGTGTAGAAAGATATTATATAAATTTGGTTTTTATCATGGAATATCTTGCTTTTTCCATCTATGTTAATTGAGAGTTTTGCTGGATACAGTAACCTGGCCTGGCATTTGTATTCTCTTAGGGTCTGTATCACATCTGTCCAGGATCTTCCGGCTTTCATAGTCTCTGGTGAGAAGTCTGGTGTAATTCTGATAGGTCTGCCTTTATGTGTTACTTGACTTTTTTTCCTTACTGCTTTTAATATTCTTTCTTTGTTTTGTCCATTTGGTGTTTTGACTATTATGTGACAGGAGTTTCTTTTCTGGTCCAATCTATTTGGAGTTCTTTAGGCTTCTTACATGTTTATGGGCATCTCTTTCTTTAGGTTAGGGAAGTTTACTTCTATGATTTTGCTGAGGATATTTACTGGTCCTTTGAGTTGCAAGTCTTCACTCTCTTCTATACCAATTATCCTTAGGTTTGATCTTCTCATTGTGTCCTGGATTTCCTGAATGTTTTGGACCAGTAGTTTTTTCCATTTTACATTATCTTTGACAGTTGTGTCAATAATTTCTATGGAATCTTCTGCTCCTGAGATTCTCTCTTCTATCTCTTGTATTCTGTTGGTGATGCTTATATGTAAGGCTCCTTGTCTCTTCCTTTGGTTTTCTATATCCAGGGTTGTCTCCCTTTGTGCTTTCTTTATTGCTTCTATTTCCATTTTCAATTCCTTCACCTGTTTGATTGTGTTTTCCTGTAATGTGTTCCCTTCTAAGGGCTTCTATTTGTTTACTTGTGTTTTCCTGCATTTCTCTAAGGGAGTTCTTTATGTCTTTCTGGAAGTCCTGCATCATCATGATCAAATGTGATTTTAAATCTAGATCTTGCTTTTCTGAAGTGTTTGGATATTCAGTGTTCAATTTGGTGAGAGAATTGGGCACTGATGATGCCATGTAGTCTTGGTTTCTGTTGCTTGATTTTCTGTGCTTGCCTCTAGTCATCAGGTTGTCTCTGGTGTTACCTTGTTCTGCTATTTCTGACAGTGGCTCAACTATTCTATATGCCTGTGTGTAAGAAGTGTTGTAGACCTGTTTTCCTATTTTCTTTCAGCCAGTTATGGGAACAGAGTGTTCTGCTTTCAAGCGTGTAGTCGTTCCTGTCCACTGGCTTTCAGCTGTTTCTGTGGGCCTGTTTCCTGAGTTCACCAGGCAGATCACTTGGCGCAGAAAAGTTGGTCTTACCTCTGGTCTCAGGCCTGAAGTCATTCCTCGGGGCTCGGTTTCACTTCTCAGTGAGGGCAGCAACCAGAAGGGCCTGCCCCTACTTCTGGGTCCCTGTGCACAGGGTACCCTGATGGCATTTGGTGTTTTCCTCTAGAGTCAGAAATGTGGGCAGAGAGTAGTCTCCTCTAGTTTCCTAGGCATGTCTGCCCCTCTGAAGGTCTAGCTCTCTCTCCCACTGGATTTGGGTGCAAGGAGCTGTTTGACCAGATCCATTCAGATCTGGGCTATGCTGACAATTTTAATCAAGCATTGGCTTTAATTTTAATACCTTTTGTATACATGTGAGATATCGGAGCAAACAAGTAGAATAGCAATCATCTACTTCTCTTCAGCACAAGCCCTTATTCCACCAAGCATCTCTCTCAAGATGATATCAGGACATGAGCCCCAACCCTAGTTTGCCTAAATAGTAAACCATATGGCTTTTCATAATTGCCTGTGTGGAGTTAACTGTCTTCCAGGTGCTTGTGCCAGAAAACATTCAGCAGCATTTGGGGGTCAGGTTTCCCTAAACCTTGTCCAAATTAAGTACCCTGGCACTTTGCCTGATGAATGTTTACTCTTTTGAGAATATTGGACTTCTTAAATGACAGAAAACACAAGGAGTATGGATATTTTTGTGTGCTCTACCTTTATATTGTTAAATTTGTTTGTTCTGATTTGAACTTTGGTTGTAGAGCACCATCTTTTTATTTTTATTATTTCGAAAAATATAGTTATATGGCATTGGTTTGTGCTATCTGTTAGAACTTATTTCTCATCACATATCATATTAGTTGGAGCAGTTTCAGTAATTGTAGGGAGAGTGAAATGTGGAATAATATATGCACTATTCCTTCAACTCTATTCATAAAACATGATCAGCTTCATACTAGTTTTTCTAAAATACTTTAAGAATCTTTGTAAATTGTTTGAATTACAAAAGCAAAGATAATTATCTATGTTCCAAAAATTGTGTTCCTGGAACAGCCATAGAAGCTGCAAGAAGCAAGCACAGAGGAGAAGCCAGTGTTTCTTTCGTATTATCTCCAGTATAGAGAAAAATCGAGTTATATTTAGCTAAGACAGCACAAGCTTTAGCATCAAGCTGTGAAGAACGCTTAATAGAACAAGCAATTATAATATCATAGGACAGTGGCCAGTAATTCAGTGTCCTCAGGCTGTTGACTTCAGTGACATTATCTCTTCAGTTACACCATAATATCAGTGACCAATCCTTGACCACAATGCTGAGTTCATATTTTTCTTTTTTTAAAAAAAAATCTAATCTGAACTTAGACTTAAATCCAGAACTTTGTACATGTTAAAGAAGTGCTCTGTTAGTGAACTAGACTTAGCTGTTCTTTTATGAGTACATATTCTGCCTTCCAGACATTAAAAAACACACCCAACATTTGACATTAATTGAGAAGATAGGACAGCTTTGACACTAACATAATAGTTCAAGAATGATTTTTAATATGAGTTCAGAATTAAAAGATTTAAACAAATATGTTTCATCACATCTTAATGTTTGAGAAGGAACACTTCAAGGCTTAAGTAATCTTTATAAACAGAAGTAAAATTTTCACAGCAAAAAAGATCCTTTGATATGTCCTGATACAGTATCAATATTGAGAATATTTTCCCCACTGAACTTTGTATACGTTATATAACAATGGCCATGTACATGTATTGCAGATATAGTGAGATAATTGGTTGCAGTCCTGAATTTCAAGGTTAGGACATTATTGCTGAAGACACCAAATACTTTGGATACCAGACATGTGGGAATCATTCTGGCCCTTACTAAAAGAATCTTTAGTTTGAGCCTTCAAACTACAATAATATCAAGAGGAAAAGATATATTCAAGGGTTTAGTAGGGGTAACAATAGCCACCTAGTTGTACTTAAGGCCCATTCAGTAGGTGGGCCTATAAACTATCTATAGTCATATAAACTAGCAATTGTGTCTGGTGTCTGGTAACTCATAGAACCCAGAGGAAAACTTATTTCTGACCCCTCTAATTCAAATTCATAGGTAAGTATAGTGTCACTCTTCATCAAAGAAGCTTCTTTTTCATCAAATTCTGGCTTATACATAGTCGCAAGTAGCCAAATGTGAAGAATAAATGATTGTGGAGACCCATTCGCAATTGGTATATCAACAGCACAATCTGTATTCCTAAAGCTCGTGGAACATCATTGATAAGGGGTGGCAAGTTTGTAACAGCCAGAGAACTAGGACACTTGCTGCAAGATAGTTTCTAATAAACATGACAAGGATGCTACACTCATGTAATCTCAACAGTCTGGCTGCCTAAATCAGATGCATATAACGACCACACCAGTTGACATGCCAAAAGGGATAAGGGGAATTTAACAAGACCCAACCCTTACTTGAAGAACTACCTATAATCACTGGCTACTGATAAAGGGAGAGTCAGTTTTTTGCAGAGATGAGACTTTTGAATGAATGAATGAATAAATAAATAAATGAATGGCTTCATTCTCAGTACTCCAGTCTTTGACTTATCAATAAGTACTGTTTCAGGGATGATGACCCTGAATCATGTAGTGTGGTCTCCTGAGCTTATATCTCAGTGGAAGCCTCCATGACTCAAAAATTCTTGCATTCTGTCTTCTATACAATATTGTATGCCCAATGGTAAGGTCATCCACTGGCAAGATCTATGTGTGTAGTCTCTTTGTGCCTTCTAACTTAAGTAGGGGAAGATGAGCAGTTTATAGAATTTATTCTCAAATAAAGTCTTTGAGACAAATTTACACTTTTTTATCTTGATACATGCAATGCTTAGAGTTTGGCTGATTTCTGAGATGTCTGTCTTGCTTCTTTTTTATAGTATTGATACAGATAATTTGCCTTATTTTTATTGATGCTATTTACTACTTCCACCTTGATTTCATTTTTAAAAATGTTCCTTTTCTGGAGGTATTGAACAATTTTCAAGTATTCTTACTCTGCTCTTCTTTGCTCTGGCCCCCATGTAACTTTGATGTTCATCAGCAATATCTAGGCTGGTGTCTACATTCTATAATTTCTTAAAATCTTCCTGCTAAGCAAACAACTCCTTTCCTATTAACTTCATCCTGCTACCATGTACCAGGGAGTGGAGAAAATCCTTCCTGTGGTTTTGGAACAGCCATCTCTAATCCTCCATCTGAAGCTCATTAACATAGCTTTTTCTGTCCACATTTCTCTCTGAATCCTTCTCTGAGCCCTCAGCAGAGTCCCTCATTAAGCTCTGCTTACATACAGAATTCTCAGTTTTTGTCTCATTCTTGTTTCATGTGCTCTTCCAAGCCCTCCCTGAATCTTTTCATAACTAGCTTCTAAAAGCTTTGTACATCTCCAAATATATTCCAGAAATGACCCACTTTTCAGTATCAATACTCTAAGTTGGATTTCCATTATTCTAACAAATATTTCAGATAATCAACAGCCTTCCCTACCCACTCCAAAATGATAATTTGTATAAATCTTTTGCCTCACCTTTGGAAATTCTAACCCACTAAGAGCTGACCTCAGAATTTGTAGTAGATGGCAAAAAAAACACATGTGGTGAGCAAATCCCCTGCAGCATTGATAGGAAGTCACAGTGAGAAAGTAAGAAACTAAGATGGTAAAACATTCTGAATTTATTTATGGGTTCCCTCTCCCACGTATTTCCATTAAGTCTTCCTATATATTCCTTAATTTCTACCATTTTTTCTCTTCAACAAATACCCTAGCATTTCTTATACAAATAATCTGATTGAGATATATTCTCTAAGTTTTATCTGTAAATTTCTTCCTTTATCCTTTTATTACCAGCACTGGGGATTGTACTTAAGACCCTTACCATTAACAGAGAGAGAAGGGAGAGGGAGAGGGAAAGAGAGAGGAGGAGGGAGGAAAAAATGTGACATGTGGTACATAGATGATAATAGATTAGATAGATGAGAGAGAGAGAGACAGAGAGACAGAGAGAGAGACAGAGAGACAGAGAGAGAGGCAGGGGGAGAGAGAGAGAGAGAGAGAGAGAGAGAGAGAGAGAGAGAGAGGAGAGAATGTTTCCCAAGTTGTATTTACCAATTCTCAAGCCTCAGTCTACTGTGTAATTGGAATTTCCAGGCCTAAGCCATCACACCAAGCTGCTTCATATTTTTAAAGAAGAAAGTTCCTAGGTACAGTATTCTTGGTTCGCAATAGATTTGATATTGTTTTCCTTCAGTACTTTTAACGTGTTTATTCTCTTCTGGTTGATAAGGCTTCATTGAGAAGTGTTCCATCAATCCAGTGTGGACATGTGTGTGCATGCTTTGTCCCCCTACAGTGTCCTGAGAAAATTTTTCTTGAACTTTTAAAAGCATGGCATAGACTTAGTTAAGTTTGACTAGCTATTGTAACATCACGTCCCTGGATATGTGAACACTACATGCTTGGTCATGAAAATTTTGTCATTCACTCATTGAATACACTTTCCATTTAATAAGCTCAACTTTCTCTCAAGTCAAATAACCTGAATATGACTATCACTGCATAGGTTCCATAGCTTTCTCATTCTTTTCTTTTCCTCTTTTTCTTGCTACTGTGAACTTTCATACATCCTGAGTTTGAGGTCATTAACTGTTACTTCAGGTTCATTTGCCCTGACAGTGATGCCTTTCATTGCTTTTATAAACTTCCTTGAAGTTCTTTGCAGCTCAGCATCATCTGGTCTGTATTGCTTCAATTTCTCTGGTAATTGTCTTTGAGAGTATTGATTCTGATTTAACTTGTAGCTTGAAGCTCCTTGAGCTTCCTTGCTAGATGTTTTATATTCTCCATCTCAGAGTTCATTATTCTCTGGTGATTTTCTGTCACCTTAGTTTGAATATTGCAGCAATGTCGTGGTTTTGTAAAAACCATCAAAATGTTTTACTCCCTTAGGGTTGGTCAGGCTGAAGAGTGATAGGATGATTGACTGGCCCTCAATTATTGCATAACATGTCCCAATCTGGCCTTGAACTTGTTGAGTCCATCAGCACTTTGCTTGGCTTATGGCTTAGTAAAAACGGTGAGGAAGAGGCCATGTTGAAAATTTGCCATCTTTATTACATAGCCAAAGCCCCTCTCCCTATCCGTCTGCTTACCAAGCAGTCTGCCTAACTCCTAGTCTCTCACAACTCTCAACTAATGAGATGGTTAAATGCTGTGGTGGCTAAGGTGAGGTAGAGTTGCTGCAGGCAGCCCCATGGTTGTCAAGGCTCAGATTAAGTTTGAACACAATTCAAACACAGTTTCAAGGATTTTCACATATTTTTGGATACTCCAAATCCCTTGTTGTTGGTGCTAGTGATAAAGACCAAAACACACACAGGACGCACTGGGCCACAGCTATTGTACTGATGCCAGAATAAGTCTAGAAGGTCCAGCTGAGAAAGCTCCACTGTAGACATAGTTGTTCTGCCTAAGAATGGATGGGAGAGAAAACCGTCTTGATTACCAAAACTGATGATAAGCTATTTGGCTCTTCCCACCTGCTAGAATCTGCGCAGGTTCAGATAGAAGGTGCACTCTTTGGAAGGTGGACTCTTCCAAAGACAGTAGTGATATCACCTGAAACCCAGGTCAGTAGGTATAGGACTAATGCTGTGCTGGTGGTCTAGAGGTTTGCTTTGTAAGCAGGCTATATGGTACCTTTGGGACGGCCTGGTGCTGGGTCTTAACACAGCAGCAAGCTATATCTAAGACAATGGTAAGTTTTGTATTTCATGGTCTGATACTGTTGCTTAAATTTGGAGCTTGTACTGATGCTCAAAGATCTGGGTTTGATCTTCTACCTTTTCCAAATGAGAAGCACCCAAATCTGTGTTATATGGCTTGCAGTTGGAGGTGTGACTGTGGTATTAAAACCAAGCACGCTGATCACTTCTGTGGATCTCTTATCCCTTGTGAAGGTAGTCTTGAGTATGAGTATTACAGTTAGATATGGCTATATAAAGATGGCTGCTGAAGGTTTTATTCAGCTGTCAATTTGATCCACCAATGAACTTTTGTTTTCTAAACCAATACTTTTGATATCATAAAAAATAATATTGGGGGCTGAAGAGATAGTTTGATTCCCAACGACGCAGTCACTGACATGGTGACTCACAGTAGCAAGGGATGTGATGCACTCTCTTGGCCTCTCTTGGGCACCGAGAGATTAAATGTCTATAAATAGAAAAGTATATTTTTATTTAAGATCATGTTTTAAAAAATACTTCCAAAATGCCTTAAATTTGTAAATATCTTTATATATTAACAAGTGACTTTTAAGTCACTTGTCTATATAATTTGATAGCTTGTTAGAGTGAGCATTAATATTATTATAATAATTTTACAGGTAAGAAAATTAATTGTGGATGAGATAGCTATTAAAAACTCCATGCATAATATAGTTGTACTTAAATTTTTATTACTTCATTAAAACTATTTAGCAGGTCATGTATATTACCATGAGGACATAAAAATTTACTGTGAGCCCTTAAGTTGTAACAGTGAAATCAGTAAACGTTCTGAATTCTGTAGATGGTGTCAGTAGCATATTACTTTGTTTAAAAAATGAGCAAATTATTAAGCCTCTGAATTCCTTGATAGCTGTGTATTAAAAAATTATATATAAGTATATATCGATTGTAATAATTTTCAACATATATTTAAAAATAGTATAGAACATATATATTGTTTTCCTTTCAAAAATCAATGATATTTTAATATTAAAATGTCTATTTTAAGTTGATGTTCAGACTAAAAAGAATACTGTTGGATTTTAAAGAAAGCAAAGGACTACCTTACATTTTTAATTTCATTTTTAATTAATAGAGAAAGTAGAAGATTTCCTTATGCATTGTAACTGTACTTAGCTTTGGTTAGTTTCCATCCCAGAAGCTCCTTTCCTCCCATCTCCCAACTTCCTTGCCCCTTCTTGTACCTCCTCTACCTTCAATATCCTTCCCATCTTCATGCCAAATATATTCTAACATCCTCACTAGGTCCATTCTTTAGGCTCATGTTTCCCCTCTAATGTACCTCATTCTAGTTTCTACCATCACATACTTCCACATAAATACACAAATATAGAAACCTAATAGTTCATAAAATATTAATGTATTACATATATACATATAATATATAAGACATGCATATAATATATGTATAATATATACATATATTAAAGAGAATTGAAGTAAAGTTATCCTAATGGAGCAACAGTCTCCCCAATAGATAGCATAGGCTTAAAAAATGGACAGCTCAGGTCCAGGAATGGGTTAACTCTTAGCCATTAAGGTCACACCAAACATTCCGAGCTTGACAGTAAAACTCTACTTCAGAAGACACCACTTACCTGAGTCATAGAAGTCAGGTCATGTAGAAATTAATCAATATCGACCAGAGGTAATATATTGGTACCAATTAGTTTTCTTAGTGGTAGAGAATCTATGTCTACAATGCAACCAGAGGAGAAAGTAATAATCATCAGCTAACCAGATAGAAATCCCGTGAGCTACAACACCAAATAGCCTGTCAAGAGATGCCCTTTGCGGCAATAATTAACACAAATGTCATGGAGTAGTCAATTTTTGACTGGATTTAAGGCCCATAGTCACAATATGTAACCTATAAAACAGGACACTATGTTTGGTGGATATCAAATGTGTTAATTTGGAAGAAGTTGGGGAAGAAGTGTGAATATGATTAGAATACCTTTTATACAATACTCAAAGAATTAAGATATACAAAGGAAAGATGAGTTAAAAGCTAGAAGCTACGATCCACGTCCAAGAGAAAGTGTGCTTGCTGCCTGTATTTCTGAGCCTGGGTTATCTCATAGCACACCATTTTCTAGTTCTGTGTGGTTTCTTATAAATTTCATAATTTCCTTTTCATAGCTTGATAAAATGCCATTATATAGATATACAGCCCTCCCTTTATGCAACTTACCTGTTGATATATATCTAGGCTGATTCTACTCCCTTGCCCATTGAAGAAGGCAAGAATAAACAAGTGTCTCTACTATGGGATGTGGAGACATTAGGGGGGTGCAGCTGGGTTATAGGGCATCTCTAATTATAGTTTGTGAGAAATGCCCACTGTGGTTTTTACAGTGGTCATAGCATTTTGCATTCCCACCAGCAGAGGATAAGAATCCCTTTCCTCACATACTCACCAATGATCCTTGACACTTTTTATGTTTTTGATGGTTGTATGCTGACAGGTGAGATAGACTTTAGAAGTAGTTTTGACTAGCATTTCCCAGGTTGCTAAGTATTTTGAATCCTTATCAAAATATTTATTGTCATTTCTGTTATTTTCTTTTGAGAACCTTCTTTTTGGTTCATCAGTCCACTTAGTGATTGACAGATTTTCATGTTTATACTTAATTTTTGTAATTCTATATGTATTCAAGATAATAACCCAGATAATAATAATCTGAAATATAGCTAGCAAAGATTTTTCTCCCATTCTATGACTTTCTGGGGTCTTTTCCTACTGACGATTTGTTTTCCTGTGCTGAGGCTTTGAATTTATGCAGTCCCTTATATCCTGGGACTATTTTGTAGTCTATTGTGGTTATTCAGAAAGATATTGCCCATGCCTTGTGCTGAACCATTTTTGTAAATCATGTATAATCCTGTCTGGTTTAAAACAAAGACTCATTCCATTTAGAGTGAGAAAAATACAGGTTGCGAGTCCAACTCCAGAAGAGTTGTCTGAGAGAAGAGTCGTGCTGTTGAGACTCCTGGTTCAGCCCTGTTCCTCTTTCATGAGTATTTCCATACTAGATTGAAGGCATTCCTTTGTAATTGACCTTCCGGCCTAGTCTTTCCCCTGCTGTCTCACTGTACCATCTTGATTGTTAAAGTCTTGGCAAAGTAAACCCTTCTTCTGATACAACTCCATTGTACTTTCTCAGTGTCCTCTACTATTCTTATAAACATTGTTTTAATTTTTCTACTAGACTATGGGGAACATTTACTGAGCAACTCTATCATTAATATCTATGTGAATATAATTCCATATAGTGTCTGGTGAAAATACATGTAATGATAAGTTAACTGCTCCAATTGTGAAGTGTAGTATTTCAACACCTTCTCCGAGAATACAAACTTCTTTAGTTGTGTCTAGGTCTGCCTTGATATGTACAAAGTATAGAAAACAGTTTTATTTCTTCTTTACAACTTACTTTGTTTTGCCATTTCGAAAACTAGAAAAAAAGCAAGATAGGGAAGTGTTTCAAGCACACACACACACACACACACACACATTGAGCCTGAGTTCAATCTCCAAAGTCTACATTACAAGCCCAATGTGATGGCACGTGGTTGTATTCTCAGGACTAATAATGAAGAGATCAGTGGACCTCAGGGGTTCATTGGGCAGCCAGCTTAACCTAGTTGGAGAGTTTCAGTCCAATGAAATACTCTAGCTCCAATACCAAACTGGACAGTGTCATAAGAAGGAGACCAATGGTAGCTGAGCTTTATTCTTAGCATCAACATGCCTTCAAACTTTCACACATATACACGTGCACACATACACACACATACACACACATACACACACTCTCTCATGGAGGGGAAGAGGGAGAGAAAGGGGGGACATAAGAGGGAGGGGAGGCAAGAGAGAGAGATTTAATCATGGAACTAGAATTCTGAGAGTGTGTTGGGTACTTGCATTATCAAAATAAAGGCGGGGCAATGAATATGCATCATAACTACACATTTAATCACAACGAAAATAGTTTTGCAGACTGCTTGAGAAAACATGAACATAACTATTACAGGGATAAGGTAAGAAGGAAACTATTAACAAAACACTCAGTTCACACACACACACACACACACACACACACATGTTTGACACTAAACTCCAGCCAGCCATCTGGAGACTGAGACATGTGAATTTCTGAGTTTGAAGGAAGAAAAATCAAAAGAAAGAAGAAATGGGAAGAAAATAGCTATCAATCCTTTGGAGATCCTCCTTAGCCTCCTGGCAAGCAATATGGCCTTTCCCATCTGTGACATCCACATTTTCCCACACACACTTAGAGTAAAACTGCTGACCCACTGGCTGGTTTTATTAGTGCTCTGCTGGTTTCTTCTGAGTAAAGGGTGGTATTAAGGGTCTGGTATTTACCAAGGAATTGTAGCGATTTCACCTGTAGTTCTGGTTTAAGTAGCATCTTTATCCTTCAAAATCTGACTCGAGAGTTCAGCCTGTATCTCTGCAGCCTGCCTGCTTCTGCCACTGGATGCTTAACAGAATATTGTTCTTTAGTTTAGACATTTCATTCTCTGCATTTGTATAATGAACATAATTACAGAAACTCTTAGGATCGGGTGAGAATTTAATGAGATAAAGGATCTTCACAGGGTCCTTTAACTGAACATATTCTACCCAATCTTCTCTCTCCTGAATCTGTTCCTCCTCTATTTTTAATTTCCCATTTTCCTTGCAAATTGGGACAGGTTTTTTTTTCCTTTTGTCTTAGCAATGTTTAAATCGACCATTCATTTTTGTTGCTTCGGCCCTGGTCATTTACACAAGCTTACAGCTCTACAAAGCAATGACATTCCTTCAGGGGAAACTCATTCTTTTCAGTGTATGCAGCCAAAGGAAGAAGTTACATACAAATGAAACAACTTTGTTCTAAAAGTTCTATTTTATTTCTGTTTTTTGAGCCCAGCCCAATGATTGTGCTCACGGTACAAATAGCAATGGTGAATTTTTGGCATTCTTTCAAAATGACAACTATCATCATGACACTTTATAACTAACAACATCTACATTTGACTTAGCTGAGCATGGCAGGTAGGGAGAATTCAACTGACCCCCTCTATATAACAGATTTGCCTCTGTGTAAAGAGACACCATGACCAAGGCAACTCTTATAAAGGACACTTAATTGGGGATGGCTTACAGTATAATTGGGGTTGGTTTACTAGCTCAAAGATTCAGTCCCTTAATATCATGGCAGGAAACACAGCAGCGTCCAGGCATACATGGTACTGTCGAAAGAGACAAGGCTTTGGCATCTTGATCTGAAAGCAGTCATGAGAGGACTGTCCTAGGAGGAGGGGCCTCAAAGCCCATTTACAGTGACACACTTCCTCCAACAAAGCCACACCCACTTCAGCAAGGCCACACCTCCTAAGAGTGCTATTCCTGGGGCCAGCATATTCAAACCACCATTTTCTACTCCCTGGACCTCATAGGTTTGCTCAACCACATGAGTCTATGAGGGATATAACTAGACATGGCATAATACAAAGTACATTTAGTGCTAATTCAAAGTTCCCAAAGTCTTTAGCAGTCTCAGTAATGTTAACCATCCATAGTTCAACATCTCTTCCAAGATTCATGCAATCTCTTAATGGTAATCCCCTAAGAAATCAAAATAAAAAAGCAGATCACATGGGATATGGCATTAATATGCCAAAGCATCATGATGAGGAAATCCTGGACGAAAGCAAGTCAGAAAAGGAGCTGGGCAAACTCCCAACTCTCCATCTCCATGTCTGTGTCAAAGCATTCTTCAGATCTCCAGCTTCTTTCATCGTTGTTGACTTTGTTGACAGTGTGCTGATTCCACTCTCTATTAGCAGCTTTCCTCAGCAGGTATCTCATGGCTCTGGTATTGCTAACATCTTAGTGTATCCAAGGCAACTTTAAGTTTCAGCTTTTTTGTTCCAATGTCAGAGATGCACACATAATCTTCTGGGCTGCTTCAAAGGGCTAGCAGCTTCTCTAGCTCTGTCCGCTTTAGCACTCTAGGCTTTGGATGACTCCACTCCTCTGCTGTTGGTGTTCTTGGTGATCATTCCATAGTACTCGCATCTCCAATTTGCTGTAGTTTTACACAGCAACTGGGCTTTACCAATTGCCTCTTGTAGGCTTTCTGCATGGTGACATGCCTCAACTCCCCTGCATAACCCCTTCATGCCTGGGCCTTCAACTGCAACTCAGGCTGAACCTCACCAATGGCCTTCCCTGGCCCCTCCCAGCACCAAGCCTCAGCTGCTCTCCATGACCCCTTCCTGCTGCCAATACCAGCACCACCTAGGTGACTCTTACACATTGCAAAGTCCAGCTGCAGCACAAGGTACAACCTTGGCTATCTCTGGAACACAACTTCTTTGTTCTGTCAGAAAACACTTCCCAGAAAATTTCACCCCAACAATGCTGGTCTCTTCTTAATCACTGCTCATTTCTTAGCTCCATTTAACCAATTGTCCCAGTAGTCCCTTCTATTCTTGACTCTAAAGCCAGAGCCACTTGACCGAAGCTGCAGAATTTGGCTACTTGCTGGAGCTTGAATATGGCCCACTTGTTCCATTACATTATCACTGGCTTTCTTTTTTCCAACTCCTTCACTGCCTAACATTAGCTGTCTTGAAACTTGCTCTGTAGATTAACCTTGAACTACATGGTTCTGTGCTGTGAAAGCTGGTATTAAAGGCATGTACCATCACTACTCCTGGACTTAAACTTTTCTTTACCTGGAACTTACTCTGTACCAGGCTGATCTTTAACTCAGAGATCTGCTTGCCTCTCTCTCCTGGGATTAAAGGTGTGCATCAGCATGCCTGGACCTAAGCTTTTCATTGTAGGTCTCTTAATCACATTGGAAATCTAAATTAGCCATAACAATCCATCCGTTCTCAATTCCACACATAGCCATATCTCCTTATGTCCATATAAAAACAATAACCAGGTCACAATAACACCTAACATGATATAACCCTCCTTTGTATAACTAGAAATCCAAAAGTTTAGCTTTTTGGGACCTTGCACTGAGATCACCACTTCCCTAATTCCATTTAATATTTTTGAACTCTGGATTTAGTTTCTTTCCACTTCCTGGTATACCTTTACTCTTTGAACCATATATTTTGTATTTCCTTTCTAAGCTTGTTAAGCTTGATCAAAACACTTTTCATGAGACAAAAAATCAAAAAAACAACAAAACAAACAAACAAACAAACAAACAAAAACCCCAACAGTTCAAAGTCTATGCTTTTTGGAAATTTCTTTGTCCAAGTAATTAATATAAATCTCTTCACCTTAGCCTCAGGCCCACCCTTCAGACAAGGACAAAAAGCAGCAACATTCGTCACTAAAACATTATAAGAATCATCTCCAGAGTTCAAATCACCCACACCACCAATGTCTTTGATATTTCTACTAGGATGGCCCATTAAGTCTTACTTAATGCATTCCATGACTTCTTAAATCCAAGTCGCCAAATCCACATTCTTCTAAACAAAAACATGGTCAGACCTATCACAGCAATACCCCATTCCAGGTACCAATTTATGTCTTAGTTAGAATTTCCATTTCAGTGAAAATCACAATAACAAAGGCAACCCCTATAAAGGACAGCATTCAGTTGGAAATAGCCTACAGGTTCAGAGGTTTAGTCCATTATCATCATGGCAACACCAGGCAGACATTGCTGGAGAAGGAGACAAGAGTTCTACCTCTTGATCTGAAAGCAGGCAGAAGACTGTTTTCCAGGTAGTTAGGAAGAGAGTCTCAAAGCCCACCCCAACAGTGACACACTTCCTCCAACAAGGCCACATCTTTTCTCTGACTTCAAGCCACCAAGTATTTCTGCCCAAACCTCTCCTGCAGTAGCCTTGACATTACTATGGACCAGTGAAATACAGTTCATGTATTTCTCAAATGCCCTGTTTATGTGTTTCTCCTCTTCCTCTAAACTTATACAGTGCCTCAAAAGGATTCAGTCATATCTTCACTTTCAAGGAAGTACTTATTGGATCAGTGGCTCAAGGGTATTCATTATAAACATATTATTTATGCCCGATGTACATATTATAGATCATTGAAAAACCTATGTGGTGTTTATTGAAAAGTTGTGGAGGGCAGATGGAGTGCTATGCAACAGGTAGGAAGGAGAAGACCGAGCCCAGGATGAACAGGTTCCAGCCTGATTGGGTGTGAATGCTTAGTACCAGAGAGGCTGGAGAAGAGAAAACCTTCTTTGGGAGTCTTAGGCATAACCTCTTTTAAGTGAAGGCCTTCCCTGCAGCAATCTTTAATGAAGCAGCTCTTTGGGACCATCCTTACTCGTTCATATTACTTCATTTGGTGCTGAATATAAATATATACACTTTATTGGGGTGAACCAGGAATTCTATATCTTTTGGGGGAAGAGGTACCAAGGAAGGGAAGGTCATTGGCTGAAGGCTTAGGGTATTAAAATGCCTCATTAGCATGGGGAAGCAGTCTAGGTGTTATGCTATCTGACTGAGTGCCCATGTTCCTCTCAGTGGGGTGTTGTGATTACATGTTCCAGAGCAGGTACAGAGACAGGCAGGAAGAGGCTCAACTTCTGCCATTCTTGGGACTCTGAGATTACTGGGGTCTAAGATCACTCAAGCTTACCAGTTCTTATGCCTGTCTCATAGCACAGTCCCACATGCCCTACAGATAATGATTACTATACTGTTCAAATAAACAGAAGGAAAGTTGGTGCTGTATGTTAAAAAATAGTATCCATCTTTTAATCCTACATTTTGAGGAGGGCTGTGATGGAATCTCTGAGGCAATCTGGCTACTTAAATTATCCAGATTGGCAAGTGTAATTCATCAAGTGAACAACTGAAGAAAATGCCTCCGACTTCTAGGCACATGCAGAGACATATGCATGTACACCCAGATGCACATGTGGACACACACTTATATATACATTCCATACAATATGATTAGGTGGGCACACACTTATATATACATTCCATACAATATGATTAGGTCACTAGGGTAGAACCTCAGGAATGTGATTGGTCCTCTTATGAAAGATGCTTTAGACATTGCTTGACTTTTCATCTGTAGCCCACCCCAGCCTGAATACAGGAGAAACAGGAAATGTCTTCCTCTGGATTTCTGGACTTCTCCAGGACTAGGAGAAACTTATTTCTAAAACACACTAGCTTACAATGGCATTTTGTCATAGCAGCCTCTGTGAACTAATACTCTATTTAATAGTTTATATCAGTTGTCAAATTGATAGAATCTGAGGTCAAACTGGAGATGTCTCTGGGCTTGTCTGTAAGGCATTTGAGAGATTAGGTTAAATAAAGTGGGTAGACCTACCCTATATGTGGCAGCTCCAATCTCCAAGTAGATGAAAGGATGAAAGTTGAGTAAGCACAAGCACCAATCACTCTGGTTCCAGACTGTGAACACAATACAAACAGCTGCCTCCTCAAGCTCCTAAGGCTATGACTTCCACACCGTGATGGTCTGTATGCTCACACTCTAAGCAAACACAAATCCTCACTCTCATAAGTGGATGTCTTGAAAGGTATTTTGTCACAGCGTGACAAATAAACTGCTGCTGTGCGTGCATATGCGTGTGTGTGTGTGTGTGTGTTTGTATGTGTGTGTGTTTCTATGTGTGTGTGTGCGTGCGTGCGTGCGTGTGTGTGTGTATGTGTGTGTGTGTGTGTGTGTGTGTGTGTGTGTGTGTGTTTGCATGCATGTCTGTGTGTCTGTATGTGGTGTTAAAAGAACCTAAACCCATGGTTTTCTTTAGTGAGTTCAGTCAAAATTGTTCCAAGGCCATAATTTACAGATACTTTAATTCAGGCATGAAATTTATGTGCTATGTATATAACTCTTTAAATTACCACTCAGATTATTTTTGCAGTTCAGAAAATTGTATATGTATTATAATAGGAAATAAAACAGAAAGAGATTCTGGTTTAGGTCATGAAAAAATGAACACCAAAATCAACAAAAAGGATGGAATTATATTCTCAGTATATTTTAAATCTCTGATTATAATATACATGCAATATGATTTTTATTTATTATATGATATATGTGATTTTAGTTAGCATGTGGCTATTTATGGAAATATTCTTAATATATTTTGCATATGCAGAAGCATATTTATACATCTAAAGAAAGAAAGAGAGTGACTCTTTTGGGGTGTATAGGGCTGTGTGGCATTGCAGAAGTGATAGACATAGACATAGGCTTATTTTTATTGTTTTACATTATATTCATGCCTATTTTGTCTTAACTTCTTATGGAATTCATTTTGCACACATGAACAAATGAGAAAGAATACATTATCAAATATTATACTTTGTACTTGAGTCATTCTTCTTTTGGTAATCATAAAAAGACCAGAAGTATGAAGAAAATTACATATTCTAACTTAAAAATATGTAGTAATATAATATGTAGCAATAAAAGGACTTCAACCATATATTGTTATTTTTTTAGGAGAGACAGAGTAAGACTAAAAGTCACACAAATAAACTATTTAGCATACATTTGTTTTTGAAACAGTGTTTAATATAGCTCATTCTATTCTTGAATTCATCCTGTAGCACAAACAGATCTAGAATTCTGTTCCTCTTGCTGTCAGTTCTGGAGTGCTGATTTGACAGACTTTCTCCAGCATGCCTAGTTAATTTGCACACTTGTAAATGGTAATCCCATGATCAGATTTCTAACATCTTAATTTTTTATAGTCTAAAAAAGCCTGACTGCTTGGTCTAGAAAGGTGTTCCCAACCCTCAATTCTATTTCTCTTTTCTTTTACAAATACCAAAACACAACATAGTAGCAAGACATTTCTTGGATGCCGTGTTACATTTAAGATCACAGGATCCTAAGATAAATAAATACAGCTACAATAGTATAATTTACTGATGACAGTGCTGCTCCCATACTTTTGGGTCTGTCAGTAAATGAAAGGTGATTTCAATGGCTATAGAGAATGCTCAGTGCTTAAGAACACTTGCTGTACTTCTACAGAACCCAAGTTGAAGACTGAGCACCCACATCAAATCGCTTACACCTACTAGTAACTCTGACTCTGAGAATCCAATGTCCTTTTGACCTCTCTGGCCCCCGTAGGCAAATGCACTCACCTGTGCATATGGTGTACACATGAGCGAGCGAGCATGCATACACACACACACACACACACACATCACACACACACACACACACACTTAAATCCTTTAAAATCTTTTAAGATGTGACTCATAAATACATTACTGTAATTAATTTTGCCTTATAACATTCTAAATATTACACACACCAACAAGCCATTGCAATGTCTACTTCTCGCTTAAGTATTTTATTGTAAAACCAAAAGGGGCACAAGGCACAAAATTATATTTTGATTGCAATTCTCTCCATTTCAAGACAAGGCGATGGCCTCTGGCTCAACACCTCTGTTGAACGAAAGTGGTAAGTGCATTAGTTTCCCAGTCAGTTCAGTTGTTCCCTTTAATAAAAATCAATGTGGAATGCTATTTGCAAGACATCTCAGACGCAAATATGAATGCATGTGTATTGTTTTGTTGACCATCATTTCCAAAGCATTTTTAAGTCCATTGGTACATTTTAAACCTGCTGCAGTCCATATCTGCATGCTTCAAAAAAAGATACTTAGAAAAACAAACCAGCAGCCCTGAATTCTGTGATTTTACTTAATGGTATTGTTGCTATAGTTACAGCTGAAATCTTACATAAAGCAAATTACTGATTGATGGAGGGATGCTGGGTAGCACGGCACAGCTCCTTTGCCGTTTCTTTATTATCGCCTTCATTTCCTGCGCCCTCTTAAAATTAATGGATTCCTACAGTCTTGTTCTGTTTTGAACAAGCTTTGATGATTTAATGTTAGAATAAATGCATTTCACGAACGTGTTCACCTGACAATTGAATATGTTGAATATGGTGTGTTCAGCATAGTTATCTTTGACATACTTCTTATTTGCTAGAATTTTCTCTACTTGGATATACATTTTTGTATTCTAATAACTCAGGATAAAGAAGTAAATGAGAGTGTGGATATCTTCATAATATGAAGGCTTCTGATTTTGATATATTTAATAATAACTGGATAAGATTTTTATTGTTTGTTCCACTGGCGCTAACAAGGCTATCCTCAAAATAAAACATTTAAGTCTATGGAATGCATAAAGGCAAATAAACATGTATTGAGAACCTCGAAATTTATGCCTGTATGTTTGCAAATGTCTCCAAAAGCATCTGTACTTGTCAGAGGTGAGATTGATAGTAAAGTCATTATTAGAAATATCTTTAGAAAATATACTGTCTGTGCTAAATATAAATTTCCTGCCATATGCCAACATTGTTACCCCTCAAATTTATGACTTCTTTAAATTAGTTGACATATATCATAATGCCTAAGACTTAGATATGATATATGTACATAATGCTTCAATGTTTAAATAGAACCTATTCAGTTTGGTTAATGCTACTTATATGTATACAATTTCAGAGCTGACCCCTTCATTTTGAATAATCAAATAGGAGGCTCCTCCTTAGAGGGGATTGTTTCTCACACTTCAACAAATAGTGGCCTATAGCTCTTTTTCTATGGGTGGGGTCCTGTAAGGTTCCCCCCTTCCATTTTAGCATGTCTATTGGTATAGTACTTGTTCAAATCTTCTTGAAGTATCACGGTGAAGCTTCCCTTTTGTTTCTAGGAGACACAATTTTACAGCGGATTCCCTGGTTTTCTTGATTGTAAAACACGATCGATATTATACAATATATTTGAATTTTATTCTTTTCCTTTCCCCAACTCCTTATAAATCCTTCTCAACCTCTCTATCCACCCAATCCCACGTACTTTGTCTCTTTTTAAAACAAGCAAATAATGCAATTTGTACTGACCAACTATTCCTGAAGAAGGGGAGACTGTCTGTCCTACAGTGTGGTTGATAAACCCGGTGTCACTCCACTGAAGAAAACAGAATTTCCTTATCCCAGCGTCTACACATCCCGAACAACTTCTTGGATAAGTGTAGGAACTTATGCCTACGTTCGTTCACCTGTGTTGGGATTTTGTCTGACTTCAGCTTGTGCGGGTCTTGTGAATGTTGATATATTCCGTGTGAATAGATAGATGTATCTGCCATAGTGTGTCCGGAAAAAGTTTCCTTGGAATCATCCACCACTGTGGCTCTCCCTCTTCTGCCCACGTCTCTGAGTCCTGACTTCAGAAGTATAATACAGATACTGTATATAGGGCTGGACATTTAGAAGTTTCATTCTCTGAACATTGCCCATCTGAAGATTTCGGTGTTAACTACTGTAAAAAGAAGCTTCTCTGATGAGAGTTGAGAAGTGCACATATCTATGGGTATCTATTTGCTATGGTGACTTAATAGAAAAGTCATAGTAGACTCTACCCTGAGAGCTCATGACCTTCCTAGCCTCATGTTCTTGGCCTCATTGATACTCAGATAGAGAACCTAATTGTGGAGTGTGACATAAATCGAACCAAAGAGTGATGGTTTCCCTACTGTAGCATGTGCTTCATTCTTGTGCCAGTGTATGTGGCAGGCAGGGAGCTGTTGTAGGTTTCAGGTTTCCGTTGTCCTAGGTTTGTATCTTGCTGTTATCTCATAGAGATGCACAGCCATCTATCTGTGTGGAAGAACAGGCACCACCGCATTTTACCTTTACCCGTGTACCTACTGTAGATTGGGGGAAAGAATTGTTTTATTTGTCATAATGGATTAGATGCATGCACTATACGGTGTTAACCCTCACCTAAATTTTAAAGTTATGAAAATATTGAGTATGCTATCTCCCAAATACCAATGTGCTTCATTTTCTCAAGATATTTCCTTTTAAGAAAAGTCATGTGCTCTGTCATACACTCAGTATATGACAACTAAGTAAGAGTAATTTCTCAAAAAACAATTAGAATTTTATAACAGACAAAACTTCCCAATGGACTGGGAAGTATATTATTGCTAGATTAAAAGTCCCCGGCTTATTTATATTGGGAAATGGCCTGATGAAAATGCCTAGTGCACACCTGCATGGGATTTTTAGAATCCTTGTGACAACACAGCCCTGAGAAGTTGCTATTTTTGTCTGTTTTTTTTATTTGAAATGTC
This sequence comes from Rattus norvegicus, assembly GCF_021556685.1. Classification (NCBI taxonomy): domain Eukaryota; kingdom Metazoa; phylum Chordata; class Mammalia; order Rodentia; family Muridae; genus Rattus; species Rattus norvegicus. The sequence continues at coordinate 20,810,286 of NC_141537.1, read as the reverse complement.
AAGCTCAAAATATGAATAATGAAAATATCTCAGTCAAGTAATGGTTTTTGAAACCACAGTCCAGATCAAGACTGGTGTTCAGTAGGTACTGTTGGTGACTTTGGTGGCCATTCAGCATAGAAGACACTCACTATTGGGCAAGTGATCAAGGTAGTTTCTTTCCCATGTCTTGTGGACCTGGTTGTTATGTAAAACTATAGTTCACACCAGAGATGCTTTCACAAGAACTTAATAGAGATGGACATTAATGTATTGCTAGGGCGTGGTGGCACATATCTCTAATCACACCACTCAGGAGGCAGACGCAGGTGGATCTCTGAGTCCAAGGTCAACCTAGTCTACATAGAGAATTCCAGGTCAGCCAGAGCTACATTGAAAGAAACAATGAAGGAATCAAGGAAGGAAAGCAAAGGGGAAAAAAGAAAAATTGATAATGAAGAATTATCATCACACACACACACCAAAAGCAAAGGAACCCAAATATATCTTAATGCTTTACATACAGGCTTAATTGAACGTGACAGTTGGTGTTCATCTATGTACTTTAGGTAAGAAATTAAGGATCCGTAACCCTATACAGCTTACAAAAATAGTCAAATATATTAAAGACCATTTTAAAAATCTCTAAAAGAAATAGAAAACAGGGGACGAATTAAAACTTTTCTTTAATAGTATTCTACAGCTGTGAGTGATTTTTCGGTAAGGTATTTAAGCCACGGAGCTGCAGAGGAGAGCCAGTTGAAAAGCAATTTGAAATTGTTATGTGGAGACAATTCAACATAAGAAAACAGGCAGTCTTATTTATAGGATCCTCCCACCTTCTTTCTTGCATAATAAATACACATTAAATGGTAATAATTAGAAAGAAGTGATATGTACAGCCTTTATCTCTTACATTAAGATAGATATGGAGGACAAAAGATACACTTTAAGAAGGATGTCTGCCACTAGCCTAGTGCCTGCCTCCCGGTGAACCGTTTTCATGTGTTCTTTTCCGAGAGTAGTTTTCAGGCCTGAGCTTGCAAAACCGTGAGCTGGCAGATTCTCAAAATGGTGGGTCCTCTTTTCCTCACTCAGGATTCTGCTAAAATCGTCCCCTGGGAAACCATGGCTGGGTGCAGGCCTAAAGTGATCTCTGAAGGCAGATACAACCTATTCTGCTTTGAGCAGCAGCCACACAAGGAAAACATTTCAATCTGAAAAATCAGAATACATTTTGGAAAAACGTGCCGAGCAATTTGAACTCTGACTCCACCCTACTGAACTGATGAATACATGTGATTAGTATTAAAAATGGAATTGCTTTATTAATTAGAAAGAAAACAAGAGAATCACACGCAAGTGACTCTTGAAAACTGTGCAACTCAGTGGAATTTTATTTGGTTAACACAAAGAGAGTTGGTAAACTGAATTCAAGTAAACTTTGTATAATTTTGCACAAAAATCAAGATTGTTGTGAAATACAATTATATTTGAGTAAATTCATGATGGAAATGCTAAGTTTGACGATACGAGGTGAAAAAAATTCTTCTAAGTTGCTTTCCACCACAAACCCCTAAATGAGTACTTCTTTGGGTCCTTCTTACGTCCATTATTTTCTCCCTCTCTCTTTTTCTTATCAGTGGCAAACAACGTGTGATTGGCTACCATTGTGCCCTGCTTATATTTTAAGTAGTTCCTTTATATATTTTTGAATGATGCTTTTTTTTCCTTAGAAGACAATGACTCACCCTCTCCCTATCAACAATCAGCAGAACCACTAGGCATTTTAAATTTTCATCTTGATTTATGCACTAGAAAAGAAAGTCTGCAGTGTTCTTAATCTATTCGCTGATGTTTGTCTTGCAGATTCAAGAGTGGCTTTGTTTAAACTGCCAGACACAGAGAGCAATTTCAGGACAACTTGGAGATATGGGCAAAATGCCACCTGCACCCTCAGGACCCAAAGCATCCCCTATGCCTGCTCCTGCAGAACCTTCATCGCAGAAAACACCCACAGGGACCCAAGTGAAAGGCAAAAAGAAAGAAGCAGAAGGAAAAACGGAAGCTGAAAAACCGGTTCCAGAAAAAGAAACAGCATCAATTGAGAAAACCCCTCCAATGGTCACCACAGATCAAAAACTAGAAGAAAGTGAAGGAAAGAAAAGCAAGGTTTCAGCCCTTCCGGAGAAGAAACCATCTGAAGAAGAAAAGGCAATATCTGCAGATAAAAAGGAAAGGAAGCCACCTGCTGAAGAAAAGCCACCGCTTGAAGAAAAGAAGCCAATCCCCGTAGATAAGAAATTACCCCCAGAAGCAAAACCGTTGTCCTCAGAGGGGGAAGAGAAACATGAAATACTTAAAGCTCACGTACAAATTCCCGAAGAAGAACCCACAGGCAAAGTGGCTGCAAAGCAGCAGCCAGACTCCAGGCCTGAAGCTCTGCCAGGCGCCACACCTCTGACATTACCCAAGGCAGGAGAGAAAGAAAGAGCGGTAGCACAGCCACAGGCAGAAGGCAGTTCAAAGGATGGCCAAGGCGAGCGGAGCAAAGAAAAGACAGTAAGTTGTGTTTGCCACCATTGCAATCTCCCATGTGCTGTCCGTTAGGTTTTCATAGTACCTGAGCCGATCAAGGGTAGGGTGGACGTGAAAACCTATAAAATATGAACTGCGTTTCAGAGAACTCTAACCTCTTTTCACATACATTAAGGTATTTTGATACCTTAATCAAGTTCCACAGAGAGAAAATTCTCTAAGCCATACAGAAAAATGAAAGGTTTCCTATAGTTCCATGTTTTTACTACTACTACTACTACTACTACTGCTACTACTACTACTACTACTACTACTACTACTACTATTACTACTACTACTACCATTATTATTATTGTTGTTGTTATTATTATTATTAGACTATAAATTAGTACTTCTCTTTAACTAAGAGTAATGTATCATTAAGCTATTTCCCTTTGTAGGAGAACAGGAGTTTGTTTGCTGTTTTTGTCTTGCTTTGCTTTTCTACTTGATAGACTTCTAAGCTGTGGACAGCACAAAATTATTGGTTAAAAAGAAAGAAGTGTGGTCAAAATCCAGAATGAAAGTAATTTCACATCTTCACAGTTAATTCTAGTTTTACTCATTATTTAATGTCATACACTGAATATGGGAGGATCACTTAGAATCTGCATATAGTCTAGAGTAATACATACTTTTCATTTAGTGAGGAGTTTCAAGAATACTCTGTCTTGAGTAATATTTGAATAAGGAATTCTGCCATTTTTAACAGAACTCTAATATTACTTAAAATCTAGTTATATCACCTTCCCACTTTCTTTTTCCACTCTCCTATATCTACTCCCCCTAATCCTTCTCAGCTCCCCTTAAAACTCTTCCTCTCTCTCAAACTGATGGACTCTTTGAATTTGATTTTTATTGTTGGTGTGTGTTTGTGTGTGTGTGTGTGTGTGTGCGCGCGCGCGCGCTCGTGCGTGTATGTGTATAAGAATCTAAGCTGCTTAGAAATCTACAAAGTATCTTTTATCCAATTAAACAACTTTAATTCACAAGACACATCGATCATTTTTCTCTCTACCTTTGTCCTCCATACCATGTTGATCATAAGGACATCCTTCTTCTTACTGCTGAGTAAGAACTAATTATAAGAACTTAAATAATATTAATATTATCAATCTATTTCCAAAATCAAGACTAAATCTTTCTGCCTACATTTAAATGACAACATAAAAATATCAGGCCCAAGATATATTGAGTGCATATCTACACTCAACTGAGGTGGGTAGGCTTGCCTAAATAGTTTAGCTTGGATTTCCTCACTATGGTATCTGGCTGCTATATAAGAGTGAGAAGTCACAACCCCAAGCACCGCCATGCTATTCTTAGACATAGATTGTCTTCTCTCCTCTGTTCTGCTTTTTTTCCTGTGTGCCTGTGCAGACCCTTCACTGTGGCCCATCACAGAAGCCCCACCAGAGTTGCCGTTCTTCTGGTACCCTTTTCTCACCCCATGACTAGCAGTCCACATCTCCTGCTGTGGAACTCTCTATATTGATTGGTGTCTACAATGCCATTTTAAAATCCAAGTACTATCCCTCAGTTGCATCCTACTAGATTCTAGGCATTTTTTAAAAAATCCTTTTCCCCTTATCTAACCTACACAGCTATTGATGATATGAATACTATGGTGGCTGTTATAAAAATAGGGGAATCAGATTTTATATCCCCAAATAAATGTGTGTACTTGGAAGCAAAGAGCAGAATGAGAATGTGAGTGCTGTCCTGATAACAAAGCCTCCAACACACCCACTATCTATAATGATCTTCCTCCTGGGACACTTCTGAAACACGGTCTGTCCTTATTCAACTCTTTTGAAACCTTTGCCACTACCTTTTTGGTAACTTTCACAGCCTTGTATATTTTTATTGTCTTATATTCATTTATCAACTTTTCCGTTTTAATAGTGTGTTGTTTATATTTCTTGTTGCTACATCATTTTATTTTATATTAAAATTTCCAAAATGCATTAAGTAAATTATTTAAAATTATTGTATATTATATTAAAATGAATATATTTGAATATAATATATTTGAAGTATACCACTTTAACCCACTTAGTTTCATGTTTTAAAATAATGTTACTATAAAATTCTGTTGTTTTACCTACTTACTCAAGCAGGAAACTTTTGAAATCTTTATTTCACAGATTATACTGAGAAAGTCCAGTCCTCTAAATGGAAACTAAAATTAACACATATTTTAGTGTGGACCTTGTTTTCTGTTTAAAATAACTGAAGGGTAAATGATATTCAAGTTATCTATAGACATTGAACACAATACCCGTATAATCTCAGTGAGGAATAATCTAGTGTTCTGGTGAACTATGTTATCTTTTTCTTGGGCTCAGTTTTATGGACTCAATCTGGATTTGGGTGATTTAGATACTCATATTTGCAGTCCATAAACTTTCTATAGATGATTAAAGATAGCCTCTGTCTTCACTTAAAATCAAGTCCAGAAAAATTAACCAAGTACTTACTGGTATCTGGGTTTGCAATTTTTTATGTACTCTAAATATCAGTTCTTAGCTCTACTAGTCATCAGAGACTTCTGTTTTCCTTCAATGTGGAAGGATACTGGATTCAACTCCTGTGGAAAGCACACTGACAAGTGTGACAGAGCATATGTGGTTTTGAGCATTTCCTCCCACTAGATACCCCACAAAGTACACCACTGTCAGAAGTGTTTCAAATAGTGCCAACTCATCTCTCTCTCTCTCTCTCTCTCTC